>NC_069783.1:97555555-97845555 GCF_027406575.1 Nycticebus coucang
GGAATTCAGAAGAAAAGAGGAGTTGCAATCTTATTTTCAGATACATGTGGATTTAAAGCAACTAGAGTAAAAAAAGACAAAGATGGTCACTTTATATTGGTCAAGGGAAAAATACAACAAGAAGACATTTCAATTCTAAATATCTCTGCACCCAATTTAAATGCTCCCAGATTCTTGAAACAGACCTTACTCAGTCTGAGCAATATGATATCTGATAATACCATAATAACAGGGGACTTTAAAACTCCTCTTACAGAGCTGGACAGATCCTCTAAACAGAAATTAAACAAGGATATAAGAGACTTAAATGAGACCCTAGAACAACTGTGCTTGATAGACGCATATAGAACACTCCACCCCAAAGATAAAGAATATACATTCTTCTCATCACACCATGGAACATTCTCCAAAATTGATCATATCCTGGGACACAAAACAAATATCAACAGAATCAAAAGAATTGAAATTTTACCTTGTATCTTCTCAGACCATAAGGCACTAAAGGTGGAACTCAACTCTAACAAAAATGCTCGACCCCACCCAAAGGCATGGAAACTAAACAACCTTCTGTTGAATAACAGATGGGTGAAGGAAGAAATAAAACAGGAAATCATTAACTTCCTTGAGCATAACAACAATGAAGACACAAGCTACCAAAACCTGTGGGATACTGCAAAAGCAGTTTTGAGAGGAAAATTCATCGCTTTAGATGCCTACATTCAAAAAACAGAAAGAGAGCACATCAACAATCTCACAAGAGATCTTATGGAATTGGAAAAAGAAGAACAATCTAAGCCTAAACTCAGTAGAAGAAAAGAAATATCCAAAATCAAATCAGAGATCAATGAAATTGAAAACAAAAGAATCATTCAGAAAATTAATGAAACAAGGAGTTGGTTTTTTGAAAAAATAAATAAAATAGATAAACCATTGGCCAGACTAACGAGGAATAGAAAAGTAAAATGTCTAGTAACCTCAATCAGAAATGATAAAGGGGAAATAACAACTGATCCCACAGAGATACAAAAGATCATCTCTGAATACTACCAGGAACTCTATGCCCAGAAATTTGACAATGTGAAAGAAATGGATCAATATTTGGAATCACAACCTCTCCCTAGACTCAGCCAGGAAGAAATAGAGCTCCTGAACAGACCAATTTCAAGCATTGAGATCAAAGAAACAATAAAAAATCTTCGAACCAAAAAATGCCCTGGTCCAGATGGCTTCACTCCAGAATTCTATCAAACCTTCAAGGAAGAGCTTATTCTTGTACTGCAGAAATTATTCCAAAAAATTGAGGAAGAAGGAATCTTCCCAACACATTCTATGAAGCAAGCATCACCCTGATACCAAAACCAGGAAAAGACCCAAACAAAAAGGAGAATTTCAGATCAATCTCACTCATGAACATAGACACAAAAATTCTCAACAAAATCCTAGCCAATAGATTACAGCTTATCATCAAAAAAGTCATTTCATCATGATCAAGTAGGCTTCATCCCAGGGATGCAAGGCTGGTTTAACATACTCAAGTCTATAAACGTTATCCACCATATCAACAGAGGCAAAAATAAAGATCATGTGATCCTCTCAATAGATGCAGAAAAAGCATTTGATAAAATCCAGCATCCTTTTCTAATTAGAACACTGAAGAGTATAGGCATAGGTGGCACATTTCTTAAACTGATTGAAGCTATCTATGACAAACCCACAGCCAATATTTTACTGAATGGAGTAAAACTGAAAGCTTTTCCCCTTAGAACTGGAACCAGACAAGGTTGTCCTCTGTCACCTTTACTATTCAACGTAGTGCTGGAAGTTCTAGCCAATATAATTAGGCAAGACAAGGAAATAAAGGGAATCCAAATGGGAGCAGAGGAGGTCAAACTCTCCCTCTTTGCTGACGACATTATCTTATACTTAGAGAACCCCAAAGACTCAACCACAAGACTCCTACAAGTCATCAAAAAATACAGTAATGTTTCAGGATATAAAATCAATGTCCACAAGTCAGTAGCCTTTGTGTACACCAATAACAATCAAGATGAGAAGCTAATTAAGGACACAACTCCCTTCACCATAGTCTCAAAGAAAATGAAATACCTAGGAATACACCTAACAAAGGAGGTGAAGGACCTCTATAAAGAAAACTATGAGATCCTCAGAAAGGAAATAGCAGAGGATATTAACAAATGGAAGAACATACCATGCTCATGGATGGGAAGAATCAACATTGTTAAAATGTCTATACTTCCCAAAGCAATCTACCTATTCAATGCCATTCCTATCAAAATACCAACATCGTACTTTCAAGATTTGGAAAAAATGATTCTGCGTTTTGTATGGAACCAGAAAAAACCCCGTATAGCTAAGGCAGTTCTCTGTAACAAATATAAAGCTGGGGGCATCAGCATACCAGATTTTAGTCTGTACTACAAAGCCATAGTGCTCAAGACAGCATGGTACTGGCACAAAAACAGAGACATAGACACTTGGAATCAAATTGAAAACCAAGAAATGAAACTAACATTTTACAACCACCTAATCTTTGATAAACCAAACAAGAACATACCTTGGGGGAAAGACTCCCTATTCAATAAATGGTGTTGGGAGAACTGGATGTCTACATGTAAAAGACTGAAACTGGACCCACACCTTTCCCCACTCACAAAAATTGATTCAAGATGGATAAAAGACTTAAACTTAAGGCATGAAACAATAAAAATCCTCCAAGAAAGCATAGGAAAAACACTGGAAACTATTGGCCTGGGGAAAGACTTCATGAAGAAGACTGCCATGGCAATTGCAACAACAACAAAAATAAACAAATGGGACTTTATTAAACTGAAAAGCTTCTGTACAGCTAAGGAGACAATAACCAAAGCAAAGAGACAACCTACACAATGGGAAAGGATATTTGCATATTTTCAATCAGACAAAAGCTTGATAACTAGGATCTATAGAGAACTCAAATTAATCCACATGAGAAAAGCCAACAATCCCTTATATCAATGGGCAAGAGACATGAATAGAACTTTCTCTATAGACGACAGACGAATGGCTAACAAACACATGAAAAAATGTTCATCATCTCTATATATTAGAGAAATGCAAATCAAAACAACCCTGAGATATCATCTAACCCCAGTGAGAATGGCCCACATCACAAAATCTCAAAACTGCAGATGCTGGCGTGGATGTGGAGAGAAGGGAACACTTTTACACTGCAAACTAGTACAACCTTTCTGGAAGGAAGTATGGAGAAACCTCAAAGCACTCAAGCTAGACCTCCCATTGATCCTGCAATCCCATTACTGGGCATCTATCCAGAAGGAAAAAAATCCTTCTATCATAAAGACACTTGTACTAGACTGTTTATTGCAGCTCAATTTACAATCGCCAAAATGTGGAAACAGCCTAAATGCCCACCAACCCAGGAATGGATTAACAAGCTGTGGTATATGTATACCATGGAATACTATTCAGCCATTAAAAAAAATGGAGACTTTACATCCTTCGTATTAACCTGGATGGACGTGGAAGACATTATTCTTAGTAAAGCATCACAAGAATGGAGAAGCATGAATCCTATGTACTCAATTTTGATATGAGGACAATTAATGACAATTATGGTTATGGGGGGGGGAACAGAAAGAGGGAAGGAGGGAGGTGGGTGGGGCCTTGGTGTGTGTTACACTTTATGGGGGCAAGACATGATTGCAAGAGGGACTTTACCTAACAATTGCAATCAGTGTAACCTGGCTTATTGTACCCTCAATGAATCCCCAACAATAAAAAAAAAAACAAACAAACAAAAAAAAATATTGTATTTCCATGAGATACTTTCTACAATGAATTTCTCATTTATTTAACAGATTATTTGTCAAGGTATCTGGAACTCAAGAGAACAGAAAAGACTATTGGCATGCATGTAGGAAACATTTAATATAAGGCCTCTGACTTCTAAGTTTTTAGCTGATACTTTTTAAATATATAAAAAAATAACTTTCTTATGAGTTTTTTTCTTTCAAAAAATCCCAAAACCAAACCAAAGCAAAATTTAAAAAAGTTTTTGGAAGAAAATATTTGCAAAATATGTAAGTATGAAAGGGTTTATACCCAAAGTAAGAAGAAATTTCTATGAATCAATGATAAGAAACTGAGAGACAAGTTCTTATTCTGTTACCCAGAGGCACTATTACAGCTCCAAGCAACCTCAAACTCCTGGGATCAAATGATGCTCCTGCCTTAGCCTTATGAATATCTTGGCCTACAGATGCCTGCCATGCCAGGCTAATATTTTATTTTTTTTTATGCTATGTTGCCCAGCCTAGTCTTGAACTCTTGGCTGTGATCAGTACTCCTGCTTCAGCCTTCCAAAATGCTGTGATTACAGGTATGAGGCAATTTGCCCTTTTATGACACTTAATATCACCCATAAGGATTAAGACTTCATGGCCTAATCACCTCTTGAAGGTGATTAATATTGTTATAATGGTAATTAAGTTTCATCATTAGTTTTGGTGGAGACAAACATTCAAACTGTAGTAGTCCACTCCATGTCCCCCCAAATTCCTATGCTTCTCACATACAAAATATTCCCATTTTATCCCCCAAAGTTTTAACTGATTGCAGCATCAACTCAAAAGTCCAAGTCCAAAGACTCATCTAAATCAGATATGAGTGGGACGCAAGGCATGATTCATCTTCAGAAATCTGTGAGTTTGTGAAATCAAACAAAATAAAAGAGTGGGACTGTCAGGGTCCCCTTCCATTCCTGTTCCACAAGGGAGAAATGGGCAACAAAGAAAGGCTAACATGTCTCATGGAAGTTCAAAACCAAGCAGTGCTACCAATATCAAATCACAAGTCTACAAAATAGTCTTCATTGACTCTACATCCTGGACACAATGGGGCAGAGGTTGGGCCCCTAATGCCTTAGTCAGCCTCACCTTTATGGTTTCACCAGCCTCAGCCCATAAGCAGCTCTCATGGGCCAGAGTTGCATGCTTGAAGCCCTCCCATTCTAGTGTGCTATACTTCTGGGCTCTTGGGTATAGCTTACTCCTTCATAGGCCCCCCGGACATTGCCCTAGAGGAGATTCTCTGGAATGGCACCAACTCCACAATTCTGATGAGCTTTGCCTTAGTGGGACCTCTCTGCAGTGACTTTGACCCTGTAGTCTCACTGTGTATTGCCTGAGTGGAGACCCATTGTGGCAACTATCCCCTGTGGCAGGTCTCCACAACATCTTTTGAATGAAAGCTTGGTGGAGGAAACAATGCCCCCCAAAGGTCATGCACTCTATATGTTAGCACCACATGGACACCATCAAGGTTCACTCCCTGTACCTTCTAGAGTGGTGGTTGGAGCTGCCCCCAGTCTGCCTTGATTCATGCCTGGGGCAGCTGTAGATTGCTCCACCAGAATGGGAGAAGCAGCCACTGCAGTGGTGCAGAAATACTGCCCAAGATCCCACAGGTCCCCTGGGCCTCTTCCTTGAAACTTTTCTGCTCTCAAAGCCCTAGAGTTCTAGGATTATGATGGGAAAGGCAGACTTGAAGGCCTTTAGGGTCCTCTCCCATTGTCTTGATGAATAGCAAGCTCCTGGCTTCTTACTACTCAGTGACCATTTGATAGGAAGACTTTGATCACAATCTTGTTTTTCTATCATAAATATATATTTTCATTCTTTACATGACCAGGTTGAGGATTTTTCAAATATTTACATTCTGCTTCCCTTTTAATTATAAATTCCATCTTTAAATCATTTCTCTTTTATTTCGTATTTTACTATACGATGTAAAGAGCAGCCGCTCACAATCCTGAATGCTTTGCTGCTTAGAGATTTCTTTGACCAGATATCTTAGTTCATTGCTCTTAAATTCTGCCTTTATAAAACCCTTAGGCATGGACACAATTCAGGCAAGTTCTTTGTAACTATATAACAAGAAAGTCCATTCCCCCAGGCTCCAAAAGGATATTCCTCATTTCTACCTTAGGATGGCCTTTACTGCTCATATTTCTACCAATATTCTGAGCACGACCACTGAAGTCACCTCTAAGAAGTTTCAGACATTCCTTTCCCACTCTTCCCTTCTGAGCACTCAACAGATTTTCTCACAATGCTCTGCTCAAGGCAATACAGGGTTTTTTAGCATTCTCTTTAGAACTGTTAAGCCTCTACTAGTTTCAAAGCTGCTTCCACATTTTCAGGTATTTGTTACAAGAACTTCCCTACTCTCAGTGCCAATTTCTGTCTTAGTCTGTTTTGTGCTGCTGTAACAGTGTATCACCAATGACGTCAATTTAAAATGGATAGATATTTATTGGCTCATAGTTCTAGCAGCTGGGAAGTCCAACATCAGGCTACAAGCATCTGGCTAGGCCTTCTTGCCACATCATCACATAACGAAAGGCTGAAGGGTAAAGAGAAAGCAAACTTGCTTCTGGAGCTCTTTTTTTTGGTTGCAGTTTGGCCAAGGCTGGGTTAAAACCCACCACACTCAGTATATGGGGCCGGCACCCCACTCACTGAGCCACAGGCACCACTCTGGAGGCTCTTTTGATAAGAGCACTAGTCCATTCATGAAGGCTCTGCCTTTATAACTTAATTTCCTCTTGAGGCCATGTGTCCCAGCATTCTCACTTTGGGGGTTAGATTTTAAACAGTAACAAATACATACTGTGCAATTCCATTTATATGCAACTCTAGAAAAGGCAAGACTGTGGTGACAGAAAATAGACTATAGGTGGCCTGCATCTTGTGGTCAGGGGAGTGAATGGACTAAAAATGGCCTTGAGAAATTTTTCAATGCTAGTAGAACCATTTTGTGTCATGACTGTAGTGGTGATTATGTGATTGTAAGCAACTGTGGAAATTCATCAAATTGTACACTTAATATGGATGAATTTTATTATGTGTAAATTATACCTCAATAGATCTGAAAATAAAGAATGAATCTCAATAATTGAGTGAAATGCTATAAAAGCATGTTTTAATAAAAACCTTTATAAAATCTTCAATAAGATTTCATAATAGAAGTTATTTACAAAGATCTTTATTATCACTTACTGAAAATAATACTTTGTCTATTTTGATGTTACTTTTGCTCTGTAATCTTACTTTGTTATTATTTGGTCTTTTAGTAGAAGTATTTACCAATAAAAGGTGTATACTCTTAGGTGATATAAAGCAGCCCCACAGTATGGTAAATCTTATCTTCACTGAACTTTTTGAGATCAGATTAGCAGGTGCCTTCATTTTCACTTGTTCAGTAGTGTGTAGGGTCATGAAAACTCTCCTTGGCAGAGTACTGTTTCATATCACCTTAAAATAGCAGTGGGGACAGCACTTAGTGCCTCTTTCCCATCACACAAAGGGTTACTACCCCATCATGAAAAGAACCATCCCTCTTTGGGTTTTAATTGTAGCTGTACCCCTCTCCATGGTGGCTCAAATGCATCATTTGAAATGTGACAGAGCTGTGAGTTTGCACTGCAGCCACTTTACTCTGTGATACATTAAAAGGTGTAATCTAACTGAAATGTAAATCACTGTTCTTGAAAACAAATTACAAATGGAGATAACAGGGCTGCAGAGTTGCTCTTAGCATCAGAGGGCCCATCCCAGACCTATTTCTTTCAGGTCCAAATTGCAGCCACACTATTATCAAGGGTAATAGAAGGCTGCTGAAGCATGCTGATTACTAGGTGATGGTAAACAGTGCTTTTCAATACAGTGCCTGAATAGAAGAACACACACAACATTAATCAGCTGAATTCAAAAAGACCCACAGGAGGGAAGAACCGTTTCTCTATGTGCTATAGGTCTAACTAACCCCCGAGATGGTCCACACAAGATCCCGTTAAAATACTGTTTTTTTCCCCTTCACGATGATCACCAACTTATATCCAATTCTAATTGTTAGTCGATGGAAAAGGGGGGAAAATGATGGTTATTTTTTGGTCTGTGACCATGATAAACCCATATTATAATTGTTATCATTATATAATAATAAGTATTCTGATGATGATAGGTGAAGTTTGAGGTTTTGAGGAGTTGATGGGGAGAGAGAAATTAATCAATGCTTCTGTGTTGACTTCCCTTTCCCCTTGGTAAAGGTCGATAACGACTGCTGCATGGGATCATAGGTCCACTCCTACAGTGGAAGGCTGTCTAGAAATATTTCCAAATCTTGGGCTGCCATACATGACTAACTGAATAAACAGTCTAGCTTCATACATTCTGAACTCTTAATACCAGGCCTGACCTTACCATAACCTCATAGGCCTGCAGACAAATGATGGAGACAGGACAAGTGTCTTTTGTTTGCTTGGCTTGGTCTTATTTTAGAGGAATTGCCGATATAATATTTAATGACTAGAGAATACCATTTATAGTTTAATATTTAAACAGACCTTGAGGGAGAGATCGTTATTCTATTCCCATTTTCTATTAGCCGGGCGTTGTGGCGGGCTCCTGTAATCCCAGCTGCTCAGGAGGCTGAGGCAAGAGAATCGCGTAAGCCCAAGAGTTAGAGGTTGCTGTGAGCCGTGTGACGCCACGGCACTCTACTGAGGGCAATAAAGTGAAACTCTGTCTCTACAAAAAAAAAAAAAAGAGATATATTATTTCTCAAATTCTACCAACTCTGAAACATTATTAGCTAAGAAGTTTCTGGAAGCTTCCAGCAACTTAAGAAATATTGTTTTTATGATGAGAATTAAGATATGCAGAAAAGATTATAAATCCATGGTACTACCATAGAAGGACATCTTTTCTTAATTCTCTATAATCTCTAGGGCCTTCTTAGGGAATAACATAAGCATTCCACATTTTCAAATTTTAAATGTGTGAACATTTCATTTCTTTGTGATGTAGACTTTGTTGATGCCACTCTTTATGCTGGAAATTATTAGAGTAGCTTTGATTTTGTAGTTTGAATCCTACTGTCAGCAACCTATGAAGAGAAATGCTTGAGATAAGGTATAATTAGGTTTCCTCCTGATGTATTTTATTATTTGTTGCAGAATAAGGTACAGCAATTCTGTGTAACAGTTTTTAAAGTACTAAGCCAATTGAACATTAACTCATCAGAATTATATCATAAGTAGCATCTCTGGAGCCACAGACTGTATAGCTGAGGCTGCTCTGGCTGTCTTAGAGGCAAAAATAAATCGCTTGTATCTAACTGTGTCTTATTTGGAGGAATGCCTTTAATTACATTTATATAACTGCTGTAATATTTTGCTTAAATAAGATGCAACTAACTTTTACAGTTGTAGATTGTTTAACTTACAAGGTAGGTGTCTACGTCATTCGTCATTCAATTCACTTACAAAGATGAAAGGAGTCACTATTAAAAATATGCATAGGTGACAGGCATTAACTAAGGACCATCCCAGGCGGACTGACATGTTTGGCTATAATATTTATAAAAGACTTGTGTATTTAAGGCAAAGAATTGAGAATGTTTTAGTAGGCAAGATATCTCTACTCACATGCTATACTCTAGTATATTCTAATTTGGGGATTGATGTCACTTACGAATGTAGACTCCAGCTATTTTTTTCAAAATTCCAAAATTGTTAGCAGTTTCAAAACTACTAACAACATCAACTTGTTACATAAGCATTATTTCAGATTTCAGAGGTACAGCCTGGAACAGAAATTTTCATCTTTCATTTATATAATCCACCTCAGGCTGCCCCCATATGAGTACGTAACTGAAAAGCATGTATATGAAATCAACTGAATATTTCACTTGTAATTAAACCTACTAATAAAAATATACCTGAAGTTTCAGAATTTCTACATATCATTTAATAAAATCCTTTATAATTGTAAGGTTTGCCTAAGTGCCCATCATTTGTTATTTATTTATTTATAAGGACTTTGTGGAAGAAATACAAATAGAATGCTCTTGAGTGTTTTATCCAATTGCTTCTTTTATACTCAGAAGTAATCATTTTCCCCTTCTTCACAACCTAAGATGTTTTAAAAGTATCAAGTTTGTCTTGTAATGATCAAAGTATTCAATGATGTACACAAATGCATGATAGCTTCTATTTCATTGCAAATTCAATTCAATCACAAAGGCAGCTGATAGCACAAATTTGTGACAAATTGGGCAATCCAAGAAGCTATATTAATGAACTCTGTGAAACACAGGGATCATTTGTTAAGTGGAGTTGAAAAATACACCTGTTGTTTTCAGTCAGTGATAATAATCATATACCTAGGATATAGGATAAGGCCTGCTTTTTTTCTTAGTCATGCCCATTAGGAAACAACCCTTCATTGTTACCTTGCATGTAGAGAGGGCGTGCAAATGGTAAGACCTGCAGGAAACGAAGTTGAGGGAATCATTTAGTGCAATCCTATCCTAGGACAGGTGCTAGTTTTAGACATTTTAATTGATCTCATTTGTTAGTTATACCTGTAAATCACACTGTTATCATCCCTGAACAAGGAATGGAAACCAGAAATTGTCACAGGCTAAAGATAACAGACCAAGTCCCCAAATGGAATAGCCATATAGATTTACTAGCTTAGTTTCACAACAGCACATCTGATTGAAATTGGATACCTGGAAAAATCCAAATTACATGGAGGCCTCTTGTTTCTTTGTATCGCATTGACAGAAAACATGGTTTGATATTCTACTGCGGCCAAATTTGCATATCTTATACTAACGTGTGTGTGTGTGAGAAAGAGAGAGAGAGAGAGAGTGAGTGTAAGAGAAGGAAACTTTTGACAATGTCCTCTGTTTTGGTACAGTAAAAAGTACTGCCATACGGTAAACCTAAGTCTTGTCTTAAATCTTGCTGAAAAGTACCACTGTTCATTGGTTACGATATTGTACAGCCTTGGAATGATGGAGTGATATAGGACAAGAATATGAATGGATGAAGAATAAAGAGTCATTCAAAGGTGCATTTCAAGCATGTCCCGGCCTGAGTGGAGGTAGTGTGGGGAAGGTTCTATTTTTCTATGTGTCTTTAGTGAATCAGTGATTTAGTGAATCAGATCCTTGAATGAGAATACTGCTGAGTGTGCGTAGGGACTAAGTAGTGTTTGGTCCAGAGAGTCCATTACCAAGAAACATTCAAGCACCTTTTACTCAGCATAAAAACAGACCCATTCTGTCTTTCAAAGTCTAGCAACTTTACTAAGTTTACTCTTTTCTTCAGCCATAATGTTGACTAAATTCCCTATCAGCCAACGTAGATTCAATACCATTAAAATCATCCTGTAGTATTTACCATTAGCATCTCTGCCCACTGAAAGTATGATTAAGGAGGTCAAGCTGAATCCCATTTTAGTTTCTATCTAGTGAGTTGCTACACCAAGCACAGTCAACTTTTAATCTGCATTAGTAAGAGCTGTCATTATAATGAAGTCTGTGTTAACTTACTAAATGTTCTGAAGTATATCATTGTGATCACACTTAACAATGACTGTTACTTAGGAAAAACTATCAACGTAACTGGTCTCTGAGAAATGACTAAATTTGTGCCAAATCAAAGACGCACAAAAGATGCTCTTTTGATCAAATCTGAACTTTCAATTATCATCTTGTCATGTCATTTGTCTCTTTAATCTCTAATGTAACTAGCAAAATACTCTATTTGATTATTGAAGTTTTCCCTTATTTAAGGCAAATTAACTGTATTTATAAATGAGATATAAATAATAGATCAACATTCAAAAATATAATTACAAAAATAATAAAAAAAACTAGGAGGTGAGAAACAGTGACAGATGCTGTTTCTTAAAATATGTGAAAAATCTACTAACAGATTCAAATCAATTATTTTTAACCTTTTAAAGGTATGGTGCTATTTAATAATTTTATTAAAATACATCCCTCCAAAGTGAAATCAACACACATTATTGTACAATATTTTACATTTGAAAATTTATTCTTTTTCTATTTAGAATATTAAGATAATCTTTATTCTTATATTCCATGAACACATTATTGACCTCTTTCTCAAAGATTTTGAAATTAGTTCACACTAAAACTAAATTTTTTTTACTGAAATGTAAATTTCAATGAGAAGGCCACTGCTGGTTCATGAGAAGATACATTTCAAATTGGGGGTGATTTTTGCAAAAAAGTGATTTTTAGTATCAGTTCAATTTAGATGTTTGTAATGAGAGCAACAAGTTCTGGAGCATCAGCTGTGAAAGTTCTGTAGATGCAAACTGAATTAAATTCCCTGTAGCATAGGTTACCAGGTCACAGCAAAGTATGTATAAATTTAGCACCACCTGAAATATTCAAGTCCATTTAAGTTGAATCCATGCAGTGTCATCTATTGTGTCTGTAATTTAAGTTACACCATCTGTTTTGCAGATCTGGGTCCTGTGTGGAAACTTTTTCCCATCCTGACAGGACACTCACAGTGGAACCCCACATATAGGGGCATAGCCTCCTTCTGAGAAATGGCTTTTGGGTTATTCCTAGACCCTGCTAAAGAAGATCATGGGATTCCAGGTGGTCATGCTAAGTAGCTGCCCTTACAAAACTGAGTGTTAACTTGATTCAAGTTGCTATGAAGACTAGCATGTCCAGAGGCACTGAATCATAAAGCAAATGAAATTTTATGATGGTACAAGGCTGGAAACAAACACAAGAGCTCATGGAGTGTGTACAAGTGACTGGACCATGTTTGCATTGTGCTGCATCTCACTTCCTGGCCACCTGCCTCTGACCTGTAGACTCATCAGGAGTTGCTATCATTCTGTGTGAGAAGGGAAAGAAGGTAGCTTGTGGTACAGGTGACTGACATTACAATGAAGAAGATCTATGGGTGTTTTAAACCCATTTTTTGTTTAAAAAAAAAAAGAAAAGAAATTCTCCCGTGGACAGAAAATCAAGTAGTTTATTTTTTTATTTCATACTGGAAGGAGAGTCTACTACAAAATGCGACAAATAGTGTGGTTGAAACTCAAGAATATGAAGCTCAAGAATATGGAGTCCCACATGGGTGGACTGAAGATAAAGATGATGGGATGAGGTATCTGGATGGACAGCTAGGAGCAGGCTCCAAGTGTGAGAATGTTTGTGCCTGATGTGACCCTTCATCCAATGGTGCCCACCGCAAATAAGGCTCCTGAGTGGACATGTTAGTCCAGCCGTGGGTGTCAGGGACCCTCCTTCCATAGTCAGTGGAATGATCAATGAGATGAGGCTGCTGCTGTGCTTTGTGGGTGGGCTGGCAGGGACAGAGCACCCGTGAACTCCTGGGACCTTCCCTTGTACTAACATCATTCAGAAATAAAGTGAATGGAAGACGATGGTGATTCTGTAGCAGAAAAAACACTAAAGAGTCACATACTTCAGAAATGAAATGGCAGCTCACCTCAAAGAAGGCATATACATCAGTCCTGGCTGTGTATTACTTTTTGAAGTTGAATTGAATGTCCTGTTACTGGTCAAGTGTGCTCACACATGCTACACAATATCCATTTTACTGGGTGATAACTAATTCTACTTTGAACAAGATCTCTTAAAATGTGTACACATTTTCTTTTGGCACCTCTGGTATGTAAATTTGTAGTTTCTCTCACCTCCTTCCTCTGTGTATTGATATTAGTTAAATTTTGGTCCAAAGATTTAGAATATAGAATATTAGGATTTGATTCTAATCCAATAAAATGAATAATATCCATTGTCAGGAATCCCAGATTTGGCACCAGACAGCTGACTACATTTCAGAGCTCTCCTTTTGAGGAGGGGATGTAAATATATTTCCATTTCTAACAGGAAGAGTTACTATGATGGGTGGGAACACTTTTATTTGGATGAGCTATTAAGGAAAGTGTGGACATTATGTCATAAAATAAGTACTCTGTGCACATCTTCCACACTTACGACCACTCAGCACACCAATCAGCATCTATTTCACTACAGGAGTGGTGCCCTTAGAGATGTTCACTTTCCCAGTCCCTTGTCAGTCCAGGCAAAGTAGCGGCATTTGACGTCCGGTGTGAAATTTGAGATGCTGATCTAAGTATATGAAGAAAGTTTAAAATTTATTTAGTGTTTAGCAGCTAGGAATACTAGGTCAGCGGCAAGTTTCTGCTAATTCTACAATGGCATAAACTTGGCTGCGTTTTATGCTGTCCAGTCATTCTTTTGCCCAGGTGATTTTTTTTAATTATTTGTATCTTATTCTTCAGTGTTTGGTGGGGAGTTTCAGATTCTTCTCATAGGGAAATGACAAGGTTTAGTCATTTAAGTGATTCAAGCAGGAAAAGGGATTTCCATGATCCCTTTTAAACCTCCCTCCCTCTCTTTCTTCCTTCTTTTTCCTTCCTTTTTTTCCCTCTTTCCTTTCTTCCTCTACCTCCTCTGTTTCTTCTTGGTGAACAAAAGTATTTGATTCAGTAAATTTTCAACTCATAAACATAAAATAGATTTATTTTCCCACTACTTGTTCTTATCTATGAAATTTTTAAACTATATCTTTCCATCAGGTATCACACTCTATTGATTACTAACCAGCTTTAGTTTGCTTATTAAGCCTCAGTCTTTGGTTTTGAATTTGATCAGTTCTGGAAATGTGTGTTTCCTGTCATTCAGTCCTTAAATCAAATCTATCTACTTCTTCCAAATCAAATATGGCAGAGGACATGGGTTTTCTGAGAGGAAATCTGGGTATGAAATTTTACTCTTCTGAACATCAAGTCCCACACTATAATGCAAGTACTGTGAGCTCTGGGCAATTAATAGTAAATGTTGGATATTGGGAAGGGCTGCAACATGAAGAGTAGTTCAACATTGGACTCTGTGAATATTCCTGGTTCAAAAAACCTAAGAATGAATAAAATTAGTGGGTTTGAGTTATCTTGGTCCCCGAGCCTGAGGAAGAGTGAAAAGATCAATGAGCAGAGAGGCTTTCCATAGAGGCTTCATCAGAGGACAGGTACCTCCTATCTGGGGGGCCTCGGTCTTTTTTCACCTGTGGAATTTCTGTGGCAAGATATTTCAATAATTAGACCAGAGCCCTCTTGAACAAAGCAAAACAAGACAAACAAGCAAAGCAAACAAGCCTTCTCCGAGAGGAAGAGCAGTCTGAAATTGTTGCAGTATAGACTATTTGAATTTTTAAAACATACAATAAGAGTTTTAAGGAAGTTCAAGTTTAACACAGAAGATAATTTTCAGGAGTTAAAAAAAAAAAGACATCTTTACTTAAAGAATCATCAATAAACAAAAGATAAGAATGGGTTAGTTCTGACTTGAATTAGCAGTCTAGGAAACAAAATTAAAAACATAACTAAACTAAGCACCCTCAAAAAAATATAAAATGGCATGAGTCATGAGTGATAACTTTATTGTCTTTCATTTCAAAATACTAAGAGAAAGTGATTTTTGTTACGTAAATGATTGATTGGTATAATGTTGAAGTCAGAACTTTTTGTTACCAAAAAGCTATGAAGTAGTATTAATCATGAGTCATTCAGACACTCTCTATGCAATGACAGAAAGTATAAATGGACAAACTAGTGAAGAGTATGTGATCTAAAAAAAAAAAAAAAAAAAAAGAGTATGTGACCTAAGACTTTTTAACCAACTGTATCTTTCAAGCAGAAAAAACTTGAGGGAACATACTGTATCTCACAGAATGAATCACCTTGTGATAAATTGGAGGAAAATACCCAGGAAAGAACACTAATCAGACAAGAAATAAACCAGGACTGAGACTTGTTCAAACATTATATCTCAATACATGAGAACAAACTGTCAGAGATTTGCCAAATTAATATTCAGTATGAACTCTTAAAATAGACAAGGTATTCTTTAAAAAAAATTGTAACAGTAAAGGAAAAAGTAAGTGTACTAAACTATCTAAGCAAAACTGAGGCGTTGGGGACTGGTCAGAGGAAATGAAAGTAATCTAGTTTCTTGGGAAGGAATGATTGCTTGAAATTTTCTTCTTTGAAGAGTTGGGATCAAGGAAGAGAGAGCATCTTTATTGGCTAATAGTGCTTCTTTGTAGGGAGAATACTCCGTATCTAGTATTTGAATAGTAGAGGTATGTGTGTTAACTATGAGAACTGGGAAAGGGAAGATAAGAATAAATGAAGTAGAAAAAGTATATGAAATTTCTAGATTAACAAAGGAAACGTGAAAGGAAAAGCAGTTTGATGAAACTGGCAGATATAAGGACAATGATATAAAAAAAGGGAGAGAAAAAACTGTCAGAATTGGTTTTAGTAAATTTATGAATAGTCTGTTTATAAAATAGAATTTCAGAAGTAAATGATACTTATGGTTGAAAATGAAAACATAAGCACCTAAGTATTATGAAGATGAAATTAGAAAAAAAGACAGAATGGCAGTATTTATATAAGGCAAGGTGAATTTAAAATTAAATGCCCTAAAGCATTAGAAAGAGACATTATGCCAGCTGCTTCATATGACCCTGAGAATGTGCACTGCCCTTTCATATTTGGCAACCCTAACATGGGAAAAAATATTTTGAAGACTCAATCATTTATTCTACCAATTTCCATTCAACAAATAATTATTAAATATTTCTATATGCTAAAAACAGAGACAGATTAAAAAAAAAGAAGACACAAAATCGTAAGCTGGTATGTCATAAAAACATGTCAGTTACATGAACAAAAATATAGAAATATAAAGAGAACCTGATGAATTTACACTACAAAGGAGCTTTAAAACCTTACTTTCCAAATTGGACATGTTTAACAAACTATTATAAAATAAATATAAGTGGAGAAATTGAATAACACAATTAATACATTTATTATTATAATTAATTTAGACCTTCATTTGCATGTTTATATTTGAAAAAACAAATCACAAATTTATCCATGAAGGAATCTTTTTGATGAATGTATTAATCAATACAATAAAATAATTTGCAAAATATTAGAAAAACAACATAAACTTTCTCTTTGTTTATGGTAATTTTTTAAAAGCCAAAAGTAATGAGAATTTGGTTATGTATCTGGATATAAGATAAAAACACAAAAAATAAAATCTCCATATTGTTTTTCTACCCTAGAAATAAACACTTATAAATGAAAATTGCAAAAAATCCATTGCCAGTAGCTAAAGACTTAAAAATTCCAAGCAATACATTTTGCAAGGAAGGCACAATATGAATATGAACATGCCATATATCATAAATGGGTTTTGAAATAAAACGGGATCTGAACAAAAATTTTCAACGAATATTTAGATGTCAGCACTGTTACAAGAACTTAATATTCTTCCACAACAAAGACCCTTTTCTTGAATATCTTATATCCTATCAGGGAAATAGAGACAGTAATAATAATAATTATAAAGCATTTAAAAGGGGAATAAGTGGTGGGTCA
The DNA here is from genome assembly GCF_027406575.1 of Nycticebus coucang. NCBI lineage: Eukaryota > Metazoa > Chordata > Mammalia > Primates > Lorisidae > Nycticebus > Nycticebus coucang. The sequence continues at coordinate 97,572,928 of NC_069783.1, forward strand.
GTTATTACTATTCAATATGGTGATTATTGAGAAGCTATGATTTGAACAAAGACTTAAAAGAAGAACACCAAGAGGATATCTAGTTAGGGAAGAACCAAGGAAAAGTCCTTGAGGCTTCCTAGTAGCAGTGGGAACAGCAAAACGACCTGTCTTGCCATGGTAAAGAGAGCAAGAATGTCATAATTAGTGGATGTAGGGTTATGAAAGATGGGGGTGGAAGGCTTCATACATTTCACATTCTTAGAATGCACACAAAATCATATTTTAAAATTGTTGATAATTTTATATTACTATAAGCTTTTGGTGCGATAACAATTAGAATTCACACAAGGTTTTCAGAATTTTTTAAATGTCATTAAAATTAATACAGAAAATCTGTGCCTGAAATAACCAAGGAGCATGTAAAAAGTGACCACGAGAGGTGACTTGTAATCAGAACATACTAAAAGGTATTACCATCAAGTCAGTATGGTACTTGTGTGAGAAAAGATGAATAGCTTATTAGAATGGAATAGATAAATAGATACCAGCATATATGAAATTAAATATACAATTAAGTTAGAAATATAATTCAGTAGAAAAAATGTGAGTAGTTACAAAATGGTGCAGGAGATCTTCTTAACTAAGCCTGGAAACTCATAAGCTATGCAGCTATACAAAATCATTGCTATATTAGCTATGTTTACAGCTATACACATATTATATATATGTATGTGTGTGTACTGTATATATACATATATATCTCAAAGGGCAAAATTACAACATCACAAGCAAAGTCAGTAGACAAAATACAGATTTGAAATAAAATTTTCCATAACAGATGGGAGAAAAGGAAAGGTCTTAGAAAGCAAAAAAGAAACACAAATATCCTAATTTAAAATGGCCAAAGATATGACTAGACAATTCAAAGACCAAGTTTAATTGTCCAGTGAATACATATTATGGTAACTATGGTGACTATACCAATGAAACCAACAAAGTTAAAGATAGACAAATATTTCAAGAGAAAAGAGAAAAAGAATATTATGCTACCTTTTTGGTGAAAACATGAATTGTTTTTTATTTTTAAATTTAATTCGGATTAATATGATTCCAACTGTGTGATCTTCTGGAAAAAGCAAAATATGGAGGTGGTAGAAATATCAGTGGTTTCCAGAGTTTAGAGGGGAGAGAGGGATGAATATGTGGAACACAGAAGGTTTTTAGGGCAGCAACACTAGTCTGCAGGATGCTATAATGGTGGGTATGTGTCGTTATTCTTTTGTCAAAGCCCATAGAATATACAATACAACAAGTGAACCTAATGTAGTCTGTAGGTGTTGGATGGTATTTATCTGAAATGTAGGTTCATCAGTGGCAACTCACGTACCATGCTGGGAGGGGACGTTAGTGGTGAGATTGTGCATGTTTGGAGACACAGAATATATGGGAACTCTCTGTACTTTCTACACTTAATTTTGCTATGAACCTAAAATTGCTCTGGAAAATTGCTTATTAATTAAAATAAAGCACCATCACATAAATACATATAAGAGAATGCTTATCATGGCATTACTCACAGTACAAAATCATGAATACCTTTTAATAAGGTAAAGATGAAGCAACTATGGTACCTTCACACCTTAGAATGAGATTATTCTATACACAGAATTAGATTTCTATGATTTGTCCTGCAAGGGTCTCTACAAAGTATCATAATAGAAAAAAGTAAGTTGTAGGAAGATTATTGACACATATATGAGATATATTTTACTATTAATAATTTATTTTGGGTCAAATACATGTAAGGACAGGTCCATTTGGGGCTTAGTTTTGTGAGAGGGTAAAAGAGAGAAAGCCAAGCAAAACTACATAGAAAGTAATAAAAATGCCTTAAAATATGTATACTTGCATTTATAACTATTTATAAATATCGAAATATATAAAAGAATGCACAGTATGTTGTTATGTGTTACCTGGAGGGAGAGTAGGGATCAAATTATTGAAAAGACCATTCTGAGTCCTGTAAGTGAGGAGTGATTGCAGGACCTGGGATTTTAAAGGGAACTTAATAAAATTGACACCTTGAAGCATTTATTTTATTTTTCATGGGTTCTTATGACACAGATATGGATGATGATGATAAATGTGTAGACGTAGATATTAATATTGGTTAAAATGTAGGTGTAGACATATTTGTAAATAAACACATGCACACGCATACGTAAACACAAGGCCTTTACTAGTTAAATGGTTCTTGTAAGGACAGCCCTGTTTGGGTTCCAGCTCTGTGAGAGGGTAGCGTAGATAAAGCCAACCCAGAAAAAAAAAAGGAAAACCCTCTATTGATTGAAAATCAGCCACCACCAAAGTAAACTTCACTTTAGTATATATGATATGAATCAAATTATACATTGATACATATGTCTATGAAGAAAACTTAAAAATAAATTGCTAAAATATAGTTCTCTATTAGTAAGATAAGTAAAACACACAGTGGTGCTTAAGATATTTCCTAAATAAGAAAAATGTTCCGATTTGAATCCTTTGTCTCTGCCATTTGGTATTTGAAACCCTAAGAATAAATATAGAGTTAGAAGCGATCACAAACAGTATGCAGTCTTGCCCACTATAAAACTTTGATCTCATATTCAATTCAGATTTCTCTCATTTTCTTTCTGGCTCAGCTCAGACTTTGTGGTTTGGAAGGCTTATAGTTTGGTGAAAAATGGTTACAGACATGTGCTCTGCTTTCCAACCCCACTTCACCCTGGTCTTAGCCTTCCTGGTAATGGGGTTTGGAGGAGGAACCAGGGAGAATAGCTGTCTCCTATGGCCTGCCCATGAAGAGGTTGTAATATTGTCCTTGAGTGAACATTGCTGCTGCTCCATCACATGAGTCTTTAGCCCAGGTGCTGGTGTCAAGGGAAAAATACTCCCACTTGGGTTTTCTGAGGTACTGATGATTTCTAATAAGTTTCTGCCTTTTTTTCTAGCTGATCTCTGATGTATGTGTTGGTTTGTCTTCTTTTTTTTTTTTAATTGTTTTTTATTAAGTCATTTGTACATAGATCATAAATACATTTAGGCCATTATGGGATTCGATGTGTTGATTATTTGTACAAATTGGAGCACTTACATTTAATCAACATAACTTTCACCTCATTTACCCAATTACAGCATTAAGATATTTGTGTCGCAGATATCCCTCTTACCTACTTTGTGAACCCTCCTGTGAAACCTGGGCCTCTGAAGACTTATCTTGTATCAGAAAGTAATTTAGCAGATGGAATACTCACAAAGTGTGGTAGAAGACAGTTAATGAAGGAAAACCAATAAGGGATGATGAAGTACCCTGATATTTGCAAAAAGAAAAGAAATGCTATATTAGTTAATCTCTGAAGCTCACACAAAGCTGAAAATAATTTGAGTTCCAACTTACAGAAAGGAAAACCTCGTAATTCACAAGACATTGTAAGAATCTAAGGAGGATATTGCTTCAGTAGTACATAGACTAATAGGCTCAAATTAAATGCCTAATGATGTTTACCAGAATTCCTAGAAAATATAAACCAGGCTCCAGGTAAGTTAACCACATTGGAAAATGAAGCCCAATAATATTTACAGAAATCTAGAAATCTATAGGGATCAACAAGAAATATTTTGTCTTCAATTAGTGAAGAATTATGGATATTTAACAAGTTGGAAAATATGACCCATAATAATAAGAAAAATCAGTCAATAGGAGCTGACCCTAAAATAACAGAGATGTTAGAATTAGTTATGTTAATCAATTAGATGTAAGCATTCCACATGGTATATCAAATCAGCACATTGTACCCCATAAATGAATTGATGTACACGTTATGATTTAATAAAGAATTAAAAAAAATAATAATTAGTTTCCTAACTATATTCAATGTACCAAGAATATAGAGGAAAGAATGAATGCATTAAAATAGGAAAGCTATAGAAGTGATTTCGGCCATGTGTGATGGCTCACACCTGCAATCCTAGCACTCCTGGAGGCCAAGGTAGGTAGATCACTTGAGCTCAGGACTTTGAGACCAGCCTGAGCAAAAGCAAGGCCCCATCTACACTAAAAGTGGAAAAACTAGCCAGGTATTGTGGAGGGCGCCTGTAGTCCCAGCTGCTCAGGAGGCTGAGGCAAGAAATTCACTTAAGCCCAAGAATTTGAGGTTGCTGTGAGTTGTGACACCACGGCACTCTACCCAAGGCAACAGAGTGAGACTCTATCTAAAAAAAAAAAAAAAAATTGAAAACAAACTTTATAAGCTGAAAAACAGTTGAAAGTATAATGTGTGTAAACATAAAATGTTGGGTTTACACAAAGGAGTGAAGAGTGCCAGAAATGCTAACTATGTAGCTAAATATAAAATGAATTATTTTTTTCTTTAACTTAAAATCTCTTTAAAAGATTAATTTACTGTTTAAAACCAAAAGAAAACAATATTGTATAAATCAAATTAAAATGTATGACAACATAACACATTGACTAAAAGGAAAAGAAGTAGTTGAGAATATCTCAACTGGAATAAAAAGACATAACTGATAGATGCCACCATTGAGATGAGAGATATCAGAATTATCTGACAAAGACTTAAGGTAACCATCATATATAAAAAAAGGCTGCAACAAGAAATTAGGATTACTTTTGAAAACAAGCGAAAAGAGCCACTACAATAAAATCTCTTTACAAAATAAAGAGACATAAAGAACAACTACATGGTATTTTTATGACTTAGAAACACAACATTGTATATGTGTGTGTGTATATTATGTATATATGTGTATGCATTTGTATGTATGTGTATATATGATGGATAGGCGCAACATTATAATGGGAGGGACAGAAGAAAGAATCGGCAAATTGGAAGATAGAAGGATAAAAATTCTGCAACCTAAACAACAAAGGGAAAATAGACAGGGGTGAATAGTTAAAAGTAACCTCATGGACCAAAGGAACTATAGCAAAAACTCTCAAATTTATACCATCAGAGTCTCAAAAGAGCAGAAAAAGAGGGTAGGGTTAGAAAAAGTGCTTACATTTGGAAACAGGCATAACCTTCAGGTTCAAGAAGCTAAGTGCAATTCAACTGAATAAACCCAATAAGATTTATGCAAAAATATGATCAGAACAGTGAAAAACACTAAAAATAAAAGCATTTTGAAAATAACCAGAGAGAAGCAACACTTTGTCAATAGGGGTAAAACAATTTTAGTAAGAGCAGATTTCTCACCAACATAACTCTATTATTACATTTATAAACAGTTCAAAGTCTGTACAATTTTTACTTTTCCACCAACAACATAACAAGGGTTCCATTTTTTTTCCAATTTCTTAGTCCATTTTTTGATTATATTCATCCTAGTGTGTGAAGTGTTATTGCAGTTTTGATTCTCATTTCTCTAATAACTAATAATGTTAAACATCTTTTGTCTGGCCATTTGAATTATTTTTTGTGGAAAGGGTTATGCAAATTCTTTGACAATTTTTTATATTAGGTTATTATATTTTTATTGTTGAATTGCAAGATTTCTTTATATCTATTATAAAGGCCAGACCTTTATCAGATATACAATTATAAATACTGTCTATCTTTTTCTTTGGTTGTATTTGCTTTTAGTTGTATCTTTAAAAAAAAAATAGCCTGATCCAAAGTTACAGAAATTTATAACTATGTTTCACGATTTCTTGTAAATGTTTTAAATTTTTAGCATTTACATATAGGTTTCTAGTCATTTTAATTATTTTTTCATATGGTGTGAGGTTAAGATCCGTCTTCATTATTTTGTGTGTGGATGTCCTGTTGTACCAGCACTATTTGTTGAGAAGACTGTTTGTTACCATTGAATTGACTTGACACTTTGGCCAAAAAAATAAATTGGCTATAATTGTGAGTGTTTACATTTGGACATACAGTTGTATTCCACTGATGTACATGAATATCATTATGCAGAACCACATAGCCTAGATTATTACAGATCTTTAGTAGTTTTGAAATTTGGGTGATTGGTTTCCTAAATATTAATTACTTTTTGTGATTGTTTTGACTATTCTGGGTCCTTTACATATTATAGGACCAGCATATATATATATATATTTAAAAGCCAGGTGAAAGTTTCACTAAATATGTAGATTAATTTGAAGAATATTGTCCTATAAATAATATTGTCTTTCAGTTTATGGACATGGGAAGCCTTGCCATTTATTTAGATCTTTTTAAATTTCTTTCCACAGTTGTTTTGCAGTTTCCAGTGTACAAGTCTTGAACATTTTTGCTAAATTATTAATTTCTATGTATATCATTCTTTTTGATGCTATTGTAAATGACTTGTCTTCTTAGCCTTTTTGACTACATAAATAAATTGAATTTTGTATATTGAAATTGTATCTTGCAATCTTTATTAAATTTAATTATTAGCTATAACAGTTTATGTAAGAGAGTGCATGTGTGTGCCTTAGCACTACGTGGAGTTTTGCTTTGAAAATATTAATTAGAAAATTCCAGAACTAAACAATGTATAGAAATTAAATTTCACACCATTATCAGCAGTGTGACAAAATCTCATGCCATTTCTCTTCGTCCTGCATAGGTATGAACCATGCCTTTGTCCCACATGTCCATTCTGTAGACGCTACCCACCTCTTAGTTACTTAATAGCCATCTCAATCATCAGGTCTGCTGTCATGTCCAGTATCTTTGTTCAAGTAACCTTTATTTCATTCAGTAGTGGTCCTAAAGAACAAGAGTGTCAATGCTGGCAATTTGAATATGCCAACGGGTATCCAAAAAGTATCTCCTTTGAGTGAAAAGGTGAATATTCTCAATCTAATAAGGAAAGAAAAAAAATCTTATGCTAAGGTTGCTAAGATCTATGGTAAGAATGGATCGTCTATTCATGGAATTGTGAAAGGAATATGTATTCATGCTTTTTTTCCTGCCAGACCTGAAGCTGCCAGTGTTATGGCTGCAGTATGTGATAGTAGCTGCAGTGCATGGTAAGTGCTTTGTTGAGATGGAAAAGGCGTTACGTTTGTGGGTGGAAGACATGAACAGAAACATGTCCAATTGGTGGTAACATGTTGTATCCAAAAGCATTAAGCCTGTACAAAGACTTCAGCAAGGGATCCTCTACCTGAGGCAACACCATGCCATTTACTGTTAAGGGTTGGTTACACAAATCAAGACTACAGGTCATATATATATATTTTCTTTAATATCTCTGACTAGAACCTTCATGACATATTAAATAAAAGGGTTTTTTTTTAAATTATTAATTCAGGTCTATTTAGATATTCTAATTCTTCTCAAGAAAGTTTCAGTAGTTTGTATCTAAGCATTTATTCATTACCACTGTCTAATTTGTTGCCATGTCATTATTCATAGTATTCTCTTAAGATAATTTAAATTCCTTTGGGATAAGTAGTAATGCCTCCTCTTTCATTCCTGAGTTCTTCCTTTTTGTCTTGTTTTGCTAAAAGCTTGTTAATTTTATTAATATTCACAAAAAACATTGTGCTTGTTTTTATCTATCATTTTTTTCAGGTGTCTATTTTATTTTTTCCATTCAAGTCTTTGTTATTTATTTCATTCTGATTGTGTTAAGTTTGCCTCTTTTTCTCTAATGTTGTATAGGGGAAAAAAGTTCATTATTATTTTTTTTCTTTTAAATAAAAATATATAGGGTGGCCATAAAGTTCATGTGAAGTTTAAAATTGCTTACTATTTTAAATTGCACACAAACATTACGGCCACCCTGCATATAGTATTTGTACATACCAATTTATCTTGAAGGAGCAACTTTAACTGAGTTCTGTAAGTTGTATATGTCATGTTTTTGCTTCATTGGTCTCAAAGTATTTTCTAATTGTTCTTGTGTTTTTTTCTTTTATCTGTTGATTATTTAGAAATGGGTTGCTTAATTTCCAATATTTAATAAATTTTTCAAATTTCCTTCTGTTGTTTATTTCTGATTTCATTTTATTGTGGTCAGAGACACTCTTTGTGTAATTTTATATCTTAAATTTATTAAGGCTGGCTCTATGGCGCTATAGCTTCAGCTATGGTATATTGTGGAGAATATTCGATGCATACTTGAAAATAATGTATAGTTTACTGTTGTTTGGTAGTATCCTATAGATGCCTGTTATGTCTAGTTGTTTTATAGTGTTTTTTGAGTCTTCTGTTAATTCGTTGCTCATTTATCTAGTTAACTGTTTCATTAATGAAAGTTGGATATTGAAGTGTCCAAGTATTATTAAATTTTCTACTTATGCCTTTTATTTTGTCAGTTTTGCTTCACATCTTTTGAGGTTCTATTGTTAGGTTACATACATTCTTATAATTGTTCCATCTTTTTGATTGATTGAAGTTGCTGTCAGTATAAAATGTCCTAGGTATCTAGTAACAACTTTCTTTTTATAAAGTCTATTTTGTCTTATACTAGCATAGCACTAAGTAGTCTTTGGATTACTGTTTGCATTGTATATTTTCCCACCTTAAAAAAAATTCTACTTGTGCCTTTGTGCCTATTATATACAATATATAATTGGATTTTTAATCAATTCTGTCAATATCTGCCTTTTGATTTCAGATATTTAATCTATTTACATTAAATATACTTACCAATGACATAAGATTTATGTCTGCAATTTTGCTACTTGTTTTATTAGTATCTTTTTTGCTCTTTTCCTCACATTCCTTTCTTCTTTTGTGTTAAATAAATATTTTGGATACTATTTTAAATTATTTTGTATTTATTTTACTTTATTACTTTAGTCATTTTTATTTTTACTCTGAGTGATTTTTGTCCAGGGGATCATAACGAACTTCTTAAAGTTTAAAAAGTTATTTTTGTCCTTGGGATTATAATGAACTGAATTAGAATTAGAAATTATATTCTATTATATAATATTCCATTATATTCTATCTATATTATATAATTAGAATTATATTTCTGAATTAGAAAATTACAGAAATAAACAATGTATAGAAATTAAATTTCACACCATTCTCAGCAGTGTGATGAAATCTCATGCCATTCCACCTCGTCCTGCCTAGATGTGAACCATCCCTTTCTCCCACATGTCCATTCTGTAGATGCTACCCACCTCTTTGTCACTTAGTAGCCATCTCAATCACCAGATCCACTGTTGTGTCCAGTACTTGTGTTCAAGTAACCTTTATTTCATTTAGTAATGGTAGTAAAGAGCAAGAGTGTCAATGCTGGCAATTTGGATATGCCAACGAGTATCCAAATAGTGTCTCCTTTGCATGGAAAAGTGAATGTTCTCAATACACTTCATGATTGTGTGAGAAAAGTGGCAATGTCAACCTACAGGTTGCAGTAGTATACCTTCAGGAATGGGAAACGTGCATGACCATTTTGCAAGCTGTTGCATTCATTCTGTAGACAAAGTGCTTTTTTCAACATTTAATCCATAGAAAGCACTCAAGGATTGTTTGTTGCCTGACCGATTGAATGAATGACTACATGAAAGTAGACATTCATATTTCAGATTGAAGAATACTTTGTTATAAAATTACTTTTCTTTTTCTTTTTTAAAAAAATTCTGTCTTGAAATGGTAACATGCTTAACTGCTACTTTACATTGTGACTGTTCATTCTTATTTGAGATTAAGAAATGCAATAAAATGCATCCATATTTCATCACAGCAAAGTGCTAAAAATGGATTACTTAACAGACTTCTGCAGGTTAGAGGTTTTAAACATCCACATGATGAGGAGAAAACAACTTCAGCATTTTGTTAGTAAGGGTAAAAATGGAATATATAGTATCAACATAAAGATATTTTTTCTCCTCTGGAGAGGAACAGATAGGATGGCATATGCTTTTCTAAATGTGGTTGTTCAATGCTGAGTTCAACTAGCACAACAGTAACAATTATATGACTCAGCTGCAAAGCACTCCTTAACTACTCTATGGAAAGTCAGGTGATCTAATATGAAATTCAGTGAAAAATACAGTGCAGACACTGGATTTGAGATGACTTTTACCTAGATTAGTAAGGTATTAAGTAATTATAAGTGATTAAAAAAAGTCATCTCAGGCTGTCTAGGTCAGCTTGATTTTCTGGCTTTATTGCTAGAAAAGACAGTAGACTTTTCCCACCTGTTTTGACATGGCCCAGAAATTAGAGATAGATGCAACAGTTGGTTTAACAATGACAACAAATTTTTAAATCATTTCTCAGAAAAGGTTATTTAAAGATATGGACTCAAATTTTGTTTGTGGAACTAATATTGTCAGAGTTGGGATCCTCAGATGTAAAGGATTCAGTTCTTCAAACATAGTTATGAAAGCTGCCATGAATTTAGGATTCCTTGGTTCCATGATTAGACTTCACAGATTTGACTGCAATTAGCTCCTTTCCTACTTCATCCTACTATTCCAATTTCTTCACTTTTTGCTCTCATTCATCAACTCTTGGTCAAAATGGGACCACTTACGAATCAAGGCCTTTGGCAACCATGACTGCTTTGAGGCGCCATGTTTCATCTGTCAAGGGGCATCTATCACTCCTTTCCTTGTCAAAAAGAAAATTAAATTAGACTAACACAAATCTTTGTTTTTGCCCTGATTAAAGGCCCACACCATCCCTAGGCATTGCCTGATACAATCTTGACATGAGAGAGACTCAATGTTCCTATAACATCATTTGGAGAGAGAGTGCCTGTCTCCCTGGGTCATTATTCTTCAGATTCACTTGCTTTTCATGGACTATAGGCTAGACAATCTAGACCTCCTTTGGGGTGTTAATTAAGAAAAGTATCCAAAATTAATCAGCAGACTCACTAGGGCGAAGGGGAGCTGTCTGAAGACCTTGGAATATAGCATGCTTCTGGTTCAGAGAAACAAGCCTTCGGCTATTGACAAAAAGCAAAACAAATGCACAGACGGCAATGTGACATAAAAATTCATATATATATGCAAGTATACACTCATTTTTCTTGTCAGCTTGTCAACTTTAATTATAAAGGTTGATTTGCTATTTGGCAGATCTCAGTGTTGTAGATGTTGACAATTTGAAAAGCATCGCAGTATGGTCAATGTCTTAGAAGAACAATGGAACAAGAATGTCATGCGTGAGTGACGTGTTTAAAGTCCACATTGATTACTAAAATGGTTGCACTATAGCCTAATGGTAAAAATTTTGTCATCCCTTCAAGAAAGAGAGTATATTTTATCTCTAGTAGAATACTTAAAATTAATAAAAGCCATTGATTTAGAAGATGTATTTCTTTCATTATTATTTTGCTTTCTTGTCTTAAGTTTCTTAGTTTACTCTAAGTCTCATATTCAGGATGGCCATAAAGTTCATGAGCAGTTTAAAATAGTTGGCTTAATTTAAATTGCACACGAACTTCATGGAAACCCTGTATTTGTATTTGGTATTAAAGGTTTGGGATCTTAAGCTAAAAGTAAACTTTTTAGTAAATCTGGTGTTTTCCACAGGACAAATGACTAACTTCAAATCTTTAACAAGCTTTGTTATTTCACTTCTAACATTATGGAATCAAATACCACTTTGTTAATACTGCTTATTTAGTTAATAAAGCTTTAGTATCTCTTAACTGTCTATTGTTAACTCCCAAAACAAAGTAATATTTACTGCCAAATTAAAGGATGATGGGTTCTCATCTTGTAACTCAGACTTTCAGTATCTTTCCAAAGTCAGAAGATTAGAGACACCTGTTTTTGTCCTTTAGCATTATAAATGCTGTTTGCCAGACAACTCTCAAGATAGAAATACCTTCAAAACCTAGTTTTCTCTAGAATGGGCAAGAAATGAAGAAACCACTCCTTTGTCCTCATTTACAGTGTTTAAATCCTGAGTTATCCATACTGGTTTTGAGGTTTGCATTCAATCTTTTATTGGAACAACTTGAAAAACAAGATTGGTACAACTTACAAATTCGTGAGATTTTTTTTTTTTTTTCCTACAAAAGGTAAGTGGTTTCTTGCCCCAAAGATGCTGTGACTTAGGTTTGTCAAGAAATGAAAAAAAAAAAAAAAAAGCAATTATGGCAAATCATTCTTTGCATTTTGTCAGGGCAATCAGACATATATTCCAATAACTCACCTGCATATCTTAGTAATCTAATTTATTATTGCCCATCTAGCAGCATCATTATATAATTTATTTCCAATAGACAACATCTCCTTAAAGGCCATGCTTGATGGTGTACATCAAGAACACTCTACCAAATTATGTTTCTTTACCCATTTTTTATTTAATCTTATTCATACTTACAAAACAATTTTACCCATACCTACATGATTTAATGTCAACAAGTTTGTTATTAATAAAATAGCAGTTTATAAAAAAGATGAAAATAAATTTAAGTGATTAATTTGAAGAACATAACACAATTTTGTTTAGCTGTGGATTTTAACTATAGATGTAATAGATAAAGCTTTAAGATGGAAAGGGAATTTTTTAACCTTTATATATTACCGTTTTTCAAATTTAATATTCTAAATATAGGCAAAAAATATAATTTAATGGTTGTCAATTTGTTTCATCTGTTTCTTAAGATAATTGACGGTCTAATCATCCCTTAAATATTTTTCCCAAAACCGTGTTCAGATTTCTTCTTTTTATCTTTATCTTGAAAAAGAGGTTAATCAGACTAAGCACATTATCTGTCAGATTATTACTTCCCACCTATCCACCTTAAAGTATAATCTTACAAGTAGATTGAATATACTCAGATTTTTTTTTTCAACTCACATTTGTCTTACTTGAACAAACCATTATTAACTTTCAACGTATGTGCTATCATAAAAGTTACATTATCTTACACATATCTTTCTCTGTAACACTATAAACTATTATTGTAAAAATATGTTTGAGCAACAAATGTCTCATCATAATGGAAGCAGACCATGTAGCTGACAAGTCTTTGGGATCTACTTAACTAAAACAAAGTCGTTGTTCCTTAGGCCAACCTTATCATTCCTGCAGTTTCTGATTCATCTAGGATGCATCTGGGGCTTCTCTGTGAGTAACGTAGGAAAGCAGAGAAGGACGTTTTGTATTTCCCAATGTGGGAAGGACATAGCCACTACCTTGAATATCCCCATAATAGCCTTTGAGGCAAGCTAAGTTAACTCTTTTTGAAATTATTAATATAAACTATGAAAAAGAATGTGCTATGACCACTTGTGTGCAATGCATCCAAATTCACATATCCAATCAGAGTCGCACAAAGGCTGCATAAATTGGAGAAAAATACATAAGAGATCCCAAAAGTAACTTCTCAGGAAAAATAACAGTGTTCATCAGAAGCCCTCATATGTATATCACAGCAGGACAATATGAGTTGGTTTAAGCTGGAGAGAAGAAGCCTGTGGAGATAGGGAAATGGTGATATGTCATAGAACCCAAGATTTGTTCTGATGAGTGTACACCAGCCACCATTCAAGGACGCCCAATTCTGTTCACCACAGGACTCTCATTTGCTAAATGGACAGAGTGTACTGAGATGAGGTGAGGAGGATGCCTTCCCATTCAATGCCAATACCTCCTCTGAATAAATACTGAAGAATTACATAAAGTTATTGTTAGATTTTCCCTTGTACCAACATTATCTGTTTGGCCTGGCACTCCTTAAATTTTACAGGTTTGTTCTGCTGTTCAAACAAGTCTTGGAACTTTTCATTTGGAATTTCTCTTAGAGTTAGTTGTCTTTAAAACATTATCATTGACAACAAGGGTATTTTTGAGTGTGAATTAAATTGACTTTAAATTCATCTTAAACAATAAAATGTCATTTGATCTGGGCAAATAAATGTAATGACCAGGCTAACACATTCCTTTCTGAGTCAAAAATATGGGTAACTGTAGAGTAAGAAGGCTCACTGATGCTACATCAGACCACTTCTAAAAAAAGAGGGGTTTCTAAGCCTTCTAACCAAAAGCATTATTCGTATTATTAGAGTAAGTATATGGTATACCAAGGATTTACTTTTATTTTGGGTTCTGTTTTGTTTGTTTAGAAGATAGTCATATTTTACACTAACATTTTTGTACATATATAATACATTTCTAATAAAACAGGCCGAAAGGATGATCTTTTTACATTCTATAAAATAGTCATTTCAGATTTTGCCTGAAGATTTCTGAACAATGATCTATAACATTTAAAAAAAATAATGTAAGTCACCAATTTTAGGAAAAATATTTTATGCAGAGTTAGTAAATTAGTTAAGAATGTTTTCCCTGTGAATGGAATAACCAAAAATATAAATAGGGCAAATAAAATGGTTAGAAATATTTATTAATAAAAGATGGCTGTGAATTCCTCTATCTATGGCAGTTTTAGAATATTTTTTTCACACAAAGCCTACCAAACATATATTATTTACCTTGATTCTCGCAATTTTATTAAACTTTTCTATAGATATGTGTGATAATAAGGATAATTAAACTTTTCTACAGATGTATGTTATAATAAAGGTTTAGTTAATTTCCCTCACCCTTATTGTAAAGAAAAGAGACTTTACAACAAAGAAATTACCCTCTTCTCCTTACCCCTCAGACTCCAAATGATGACTTTCTAAAGATAATCTGAAACACTGATTGGTGTACCAATACATAAATACCCAGGGCTGCAAATCAAGATATCACACCTATGTGCAGACACACACATATATTAGAATATAGGCACACACATAAATATATGTAAAATATATATTTCATGGCATATGGGCAACAGAGATTCTCTTCGTCAGACCTCAGGGATATTAACATTTATTTCATGCTGCCATTCAAATGCTGACTTGTGTTTAAACTCATATCAACTTGAAAACAGCTAGGAACTATTTCTTAGAGTATACTTAAAATTTGAGATTTAAACAAATTGGCTATTGATGTACTTAATTAACTTGGCTTAGATCTTAGATACTTTTGCCAAAATATTTCATGTTATATCTGGATAATTTAATAATTTAGATGGCATATTTGTGTCAAAATTCTTTTCAACTTGTATTTATAAGAGGAACATCTTTAATAGGAAAATCTGACATCCAAACGCTCCAAAAACTAAAATTTTCTGAATACCAATGTGATGCTACGAGTGGAAAAATCTTATACCTGACTTCATGTGAGGGTTTGCTGCAAAATGAGTCAAGACTTTGTTTTATGCACAGAATTATTAAAAATGTGATATAAAAGTACCTTCAGGCTACTGGTATAAGGTATATATGAAACAAATTTTGCATTTAGTCTTGGGTCCCATCCCTAAGAAATCTCATTGTGTATTTACAAAAGTTCCAAAATCTGAAATCCAGAACACTTATGACCCTAAGCATTTCATGTAAGTGATACTTAACCTGCATTTCTAAACTGTGACTGTTGAATAACGAGGAGCTCGTTCAATGCTATATAGTAAATTGCCAAATTGTCAATAAAATGATGCATTAGTTTAGCATACACCTAGTTGATAATTAATACATAAAATTTATATTAATATAAGCACATATGGCTTCACTATCATCTTATTTTCTCAGACAAATGACTCATCTTTTTGCATCCCCATGTAACAAATGCTACAGCTATTTTTAAAGTCGTTAAAAATTCTTCATGCACAAAGGCTGTGTTAACTTTTACAAATGCAGGAGCAGAACCACTGGAATATGACAGAGATTAGTAAATTCGTGAAAATTTCAAAAAATGGGTAACACATGTTTACTTGCAAACTAAAGTTTGAACAGTTATGGTAACTAGTAACAGTAACAGCTATATTTGTAACTATTGGGATGACATATTTTATGGATTTTTTTAATTGGTAAACTTAAATGTATTCTTTCAAACTACACAGATTGCCTTTTCTATTCTTCCACGTTGTGTAATTTTGTTACAATGTAACTTAAAATTTGCAATATACATTTTTACCAAGTTGGCCTTGAAGATTCACCTTTTACTTTGGAATACAAGCAATTATGTATTTTTATATTATCTATAACATATAATAATATATAGCATTACATGGAGTATGTAATATAATATTAATACATAAGGTACAATATTTTATTTGTATATGCAATCGTAAAATAAAGGTAAAAAGTATTGTCAAATATGAACTCATTAACCAAATGTATTTCATACAACTGATAAAAATGAGAAAAATGAAAAAAGTCATCAACAATTCTTAAGAGAACTTCTAAACTTTCTTTTGGTTATCTATTTCTACGAACCGAATGTGTTTAAATTCTTCCCCCAAAAGCCTAAGAATGTGTTGCTTGACATAAGTCTGATATAGGAATAGAGTTTTGAAATCCAAAGAGTATATAAGTAGTCCAGGGTATCTGATTGTCAAGTGTGAAGCATCTGGGTTGTCAAATACGGAATAGAAAGTTTTGAAAGAGTTAATGTCCCGGTGATGGCAAATTTCTCTTAAAGTGGAATAAAATTACTTTTTAAAAAACTGACTCAGCAGTTCTTTAACTTTCTATCTTTCAATTCGGCTAATTAAAAAAAGAATAGAACAGAATGGATTAAGAAACACATGCACATACTTACTATACTGTTTAGAAAAGACATTACCTGGGGATTGAGTCAGTAGAATCTGAGCTAGGCTATAGGAAATTTTTCGGAAATAGCGTACATATATTTGTAAGTGATGTTCTCACCTAAGCTTGCATTATTTTTTGAGACAGAATCTTGCTTTGTCACCTCTGATAGAGTGACTGCAGTGGCATCATCATAGCTCACGTTAACCTCAAACTCCTGGGCTCAAGCATTCTCCTCTGTCAGTCTCCTGAATAGCTGAGTCTACAGGTATATGCCCCAAACCTGGCTAATTTACTTTTCTATTTTTGGTAGAGAAAGTCTTGCCCTTGTTCAGGCTGGTCTCCAACTCCTGAGCTCAACTAATCCTCTGGCCTCAGCCTCCCAAAGTGCTGGTATGACAGGTGTGAGCCACCACACCAAGCCAACCGTTCCTAATCATAAATTATTTTCACTAAATAAGTATTTTAACTTAAAGATCTATATGGCTTAAATACAGACTATAATTTCTCTTCAAATCATACATTTATTTTTAAAGTAATTTATTACTTAAGTAATTTATGCATCCCTTGATTTAGTATCATGAATATTGTATACTTACATTAAATCATATGGGTGGTAAATAATGAAACTGCCTTTTAAAAACATTCAACCAAGTTAAATGCTTAAATGCTTTTGTATTTATTTGTCTTGGATTTTCAGTGGGAGTAAAATCATTTTGATTCTAATGTTTTCTGTAAATTCAAACAATGGGACATTGACAAATTCCCACATAAACGAGGTAACAAACAAAAATTTAGGGAAAAAACCTACTTAGGGAAAGATATAGCTTAAATCTTGCCACATAATTATTTTTCCTCTAATTGCCTTTCTTGGAGGATAAAGCTGACATCGAATTTCACCTTTGAGTGAGCGACATTGTACTTTGGCATGTCTAAATAGATACAGATAAACATATCTAGCCATTTCTCCTCTTGATTTAATCCTGGGTTAATCATCTCAAATGAAGAATAGCTTGTTCCTGCAACATAGGTTTGTAATGAAAAAATGTATTGTTTTAGAAACGATAAAAAATGTAATTTGACTATGTTCTTGTGTGAGAATTAGATTATAGCTAACTACCATGAAAATCATGTTTGCATTTCAATGAACTTTTTAATATACACTGTTTACTTGTGACAAACTTAACAAAATAGCACTAGAGTTTTAGAAACTGCATTTGGCTTGCTTATTTTTCTTCTAACTGATCTTTCGTTCTGGAGAGAGTTAATTCTAGTGAAAAACAGCCTAAAAGATCCATTATAGCTAGATTAATATTTATGATTTGTTTCTATGAAGGCAGGTTAAAAAAATGAAAGCAAATTTAAAATTAGTGCAATTTTATATAAGAAAAAAATCCTATTTAATTTCTTGTTGGGGATTGTAATAGTCATGAACTATTAAAGCACTGTCATCATCTTTCACCCAGATAATATTTATTTGCAGGAAGAATTTTAAAAAATGTATTTGAATCAACCTACGAGATATAAGTTATAAAAATTCACAATACAATATTCGTAAATATCATGACTTATTTTAATAGTAATCTTTCACCTAAAATACGTGAGGATAACAAGTTTGTATTCATGCAAAGGTGTTAATTAATGAACGACAAACCTTTGCCAATTATTGACACATTCTTCTCTAATCCTGTGATGTGAAACATTCTAATGAAGTCATAGTTTATTACTAAAGAAATGTTTCTAATTTTTTTAATTGCAAGAGAGGGATCAAAATAATTTATTTGACTTCAGCTACTTTTCAAATCATAAAAAGTTGTATTTTGTCTACCACAACTATGTACACCACCAAAGGCTCTGACCTCAACAGGCAAATTCAGGACCCAGCCCTTCACACTTTAGGGAGAGCTACTGAGAATCTGCCTTCCACGCATGGCCACAAAGCTGCTGGCTTATTATTTGTCAATAAGAATTGTGTTGGATCTTAATTTTCAGTAACAGCATAGTTTGTAAAGAAGGACAAAAGAACAATCTTTTTGTTTTTCCGCAGGTCAGTTGTGTGAGGATCCAAAGGATGGGCATGACTCATTCAGCATATACAATGAATGGAAAAGCAATCACGTTATTTGTGCCCACAGCAAACTCCTCTGTTAGGAGGACCCCACTGAGACTGGACCCTGTCCTCGGTCCTTAAGTTCTGCAAACTCAGCAGGAAAAATTTTTCATAAAATGATGAGGTTTATAAATAGCCACACAATAACTATAATTAATCCTCTTTTAGAAAGTGCCTTTATTTTAAGTTCATTCGATTATAACTCTTATTGCTATTCTAGTCAACATAATATGCTTATCTCATTTCAAACAAAATCATAGACTTCTATAGTGGTCGTGATGAATATAGGTGTAATGTATCCTTTGGGGTCGATTATAGTATCGTAGTGTCTCCTAAAATGTGAGCATTGGCCTGAGCAATTTTCAAAATAGAGCCAGTTAAAGAAGGACAGAGAAACCCACCTTATACTTTAGCAGTTCTCTAACCTGTTCATGTGGTTTTAAAGTATGTGGTGTCGGCTGGCTTGAGGTTTGCAGATAATTGCCTGGCATGCCCTGGTCTGTGGCAACTTTCAGAAGGACAACCTTGATAATGATTGTGCTTGTATATTAAGTAATTAGAGTTCACACTGAGAGGAAAGGCTTTTTCTGCCAGTGTTTGAAAGGCTGAGGTGGATGACTAGTCTCATCTCTCTGGCATTCTCGCCCTCTTCTTCCACTCTTTGGGGTTTGTCCCAGGACAGTGTGGCTCTGCCAGCCCTCTTCTCAACTGTAGGATTTCAAGAGTTACCCTTGAAGATGCTGACAATCTCTCCCCACGTCCTCCTCCTTCCTCCCTGCTTTGTGTGTGTCAGAAGGTCTGGTTGGAGGCTAAATGCAGAAGGCTGCCTGCACTGGTGCCTTGAGTGAACTTACCACCCAAAGCGGGCATCAAAACAGACCACGGCACCTCTCCTAGTGAAAACTAATCCTCAAGGAGCCTTTAGTGAAGAGAAAAATGTTACTGGTTTTTCCAGTGTGGGCCGGGCTCTGTGGGAAAAGGATAACTTCTCTGAATCCTGTGTTATTCCCAGGGAGCTGGGGGAGGGGAGGCAGGAAGCAGCTTGCCTTCTCCAGGCTTGGGGAGTATTTTAAGTGTGTCTCCAGGATGAGGATGGGTGAGGGGACAAATGAACAGCCAGGAGAGCCTCCCCTCACCCTCCTGACTGCAGAGTCCTGTTATGTCATGAGAAACAGTGAGGAAGGGACAGAGCAAGGGACTTTGCCAGGTCAGAGGGAGCCACTGACTTCTAGCCCTTGCCCAGAGTATTCAGGACAGTCTGAATAAATTGTCAGAGGATTGCTTTCCCTCTTCACTTTGTCTGGGCCACACATTTGCATGACCCTACACCACAGGGCCGGGTGCACGGGACACTGTGGCGCCAGGCAGGGGACACGCCTTCTCTCACTGCATCTTCATGGGGGCCCAGGAGGCAGGCACTGCTATGTGGCTTGTTTAATTCATGACAAAACTGAGCTCTGGTCACTTACTAGAGGACATCAGGGAGCAGAGGCGGAGGTGAGAAGGGCATCGAGCCCAAATCTGAGATGGTGTCCTAAGCCGGAGCTCCACAGCTCCCAGTAAATGTCAGTGGGAAGAATCCTCACCTGCACTTACCCTTACTTGAACTTGACCATTTAACAAGAGCTACCATGCAAAGCCCAAGTGGCTTTTCAGCATCACTTTGAGGTAAAGGTGAACTTTACTCCTCAATTTTGTAGAAGGGAAGGCTTGTGGGGTGATGTCACCCCAAGCTAAAAGGTCTGTTTTCAACCCAAGCCAGGGGTTCTTCCTTTCTGCTCACCAGGTCTGTCTGCAAAGGGCCACGGGCACCTGTGGAGGACACTAGACTTTCTGAAAGTGCTTCCCTTCTGTTCAGAGGGAACTATGCTCGTGCCAAAGCTCCCTTCTCCCAGGCAGGCCTCTTGGGAGTCCATCCCTCAGCTACATCGACCTCCTCCTGCCTTGTCCACTGTTTCACATCCTCTGCTGATGCTCCAGGCACCTAAAACACTCATCGTCCACTCTGCTATTCCCAGAGAGGGGTGGGCATTGTCAGTCCCCCTTTTGATGTGTTTATATAATTTATACAACAGATGTGTTTGATAACAGAGAGGTATTTCTTTCATTCATTCATTCATTCATCAGCAACCATTTATCAACACCATGGTAGGGGCTAGCCACTTCACCAGACCGCCGTCTAAAAACACCATGGCCATGGTGGCAAAGTGACTTGATTGTTTATTTCCTTGGACATCAAAATACCACACAACCTTTTTGAAAGCTCAATTTCCACTTTTATCACCATGTTGCATAATAAATTCTCAGTGGTTAACACCCCCTTTACCTTTGCTCCTGTGTGCCAAGGATGCTGCTGTCAAGTTGTGGGTGACTGGAGGGACATAAATGTCACTGGAGGCAGTGATATGGCCATTTTCAGAAGAGGCAGTGAAGCTCCACGTTCAGAGATTAAGATGCTGGGCATGTTAAAAACCCTTTCGTGACTATTTTCTAAGGCTTGACACAGGAATTTCCTTTAAAAAAGTTTATTTAAAGGTGACATTAGATAATTCTTTGAGAAGTTTTATCACAGAACTGAGCACTAGTAAGTCCTAAAGAAAGGCTAGGACCAAACTATAGATCCAATGAACCTTGAAGATGCAAGAATGGTAACATTTCTAAAAAACATCAGGCTAGAGTAATCCAAATGCCTATGCCACTCACTTTCCTAAAAATCTAATACCTGTTGTAGTTTTATAAAACAGGTGATTATGTTGAAAGGATGCTTTTTTGTATGCTGCAGTTGTCTTATTTACTTAAGGATAGATTAAGTAAGTAGTAAAGTAAGCATTGAGCAGTTCTTTTGTTTTCCTAAAATACTTATTAAAAAAAAACTCACATAGGTTCTTTCTCTGGGATCAAAGCAAAAATATCCTGCTATCTCGAGAAACCTAAAATTCTTTATCAACACAAAGGGAAAAGTTGCTTCTTTTAGAATTATATTGCTAAATGACAAGTAGGAAAAAATGTGCTTATTTTTCTTAATAATATCCATGCCTGAAAAAGTCATTGACATGAGCGTCTAATAATTTAAAATGTCATTTAAAGGGTTTCTATCGTTTTCTTTTCTCAAAGATCTCTCAACTTTTAAAATTGTGAAAACAATTTGATCTTAAAAAGACAGTTCACATTACCCACATGTTAATCTACTTCAAGTTCATGTGCAGTGTGTAGTAAAACACAGAGGAGTCTGTAGGATTTCTCTTGAGGATAAGAAGAAGGAAATCTGGGCCTGCAGAGCAACCCATCTACCATCAAGGACAGAGGAAGTCCAGTCTCCACCATAACTATTTCTATGATACTTCCTTGGGGCACACATTTGATTTTTTTTTTTCAAAGAGGGTGCATATTTTTATGCATACCTTAAAAGTTATATTGATGAATGATATAAAAGGTAGGATTTTATGAGATAAAATAAAATATTAAAAATATAAATAAAACAAATCAGCTAACAATGTAGCGTTATGACATTTTATTTATTTATTTATTTTTTTTTTTTATTATTTTTATTTTTTTTGTAGAGACAGAGTCTCACTGTACCGCCCTCAGTAGAGTGCCATGGCATCACACGGCTCACAGCAACCTCTAACTCTTGGGCTTACGTGATTCTCTTGCCTCAGCCTCCCGAGCAGCTGGGACTACAGGCGCCCGCCACAACGCCCGGCTATTTTTTTGTTGCAGTTTGGCCAGGGCTGGGTTTGAACCCGTCACCCTCGGCATATGGGTCTGGCGCCCTACTCACTGAGCCACAGGCGCCACCCCAACGTTATGACATTTTAAATATTTTTTGCATCTGAGTCACAGAGTATGGCTCTCCTGGTATACCTGATGTTCAACTTTGAGTGTCTGAAGTCAGGGCTATTCCTGTGAGATAAAAGAAAAAAATCCTACTTTAAACAACATCTTTTAATATCTGCCAGGAAAAGGGAACAAAACTCTCATAAGTGTTTAGAGATATGGTATTTTTAAATCAAAAAATCACAATTTCCATTTCTACTTTTAAAATCACTGTTTTGTGTTTCTTTTTATATTTGGTCTATATTGAAACTAGAAAATAGTGTATTGGTAAAAGAAGACCCTCATTACCATTTTCAAAGTCATTTCAACAGCAGATTTATTTATTCATTTATTTGTTTGTTTGTTAATATTTTAAGATGAGTCTGACTTGCTGGACTAATTTATTTACTATCTTAGGGACATAATAGTAGGTTATGAGCTAGATATTTAAACAAAAGTTTTAACGTTTGAAGTATTTTCTTCTATATACTTTGCCTCAACCTAATGACAATGGGCCTTTCCTAAAGAGAAAGATTTTTTCAAAATCAAATGTTGAAAATTAATTTTTATCCATAATTTTACAGCTTTCTAGCACAGAGTTTATCTTTAGAAACCAACAGTGTTGGTTTCCAAAAAAGTTTTTTCCTAGTTTTCTTTTTATTGTTATTACTTGTTTCAATTTTATCACCCCATATTTCATCATTTATATTGTAACTCTTAAGTAACAACTGATGAAAATATTTAACTGTGTGTATCAATTTCTGAATTCCTGTAGCAGATATCTGCAAGTTGCTTATGCTGAGGATTTCACCACTAAGAGAATGTGTATTCGGGTGCTGCACCATGTGAAATACTATAATTGGAACCTATTCTACATTCAAATAGATAAATTATTAATACTCTCTGCTGCTGTTAAACAAGCATCACATTTGCAGCATTGAAATTCTGATTTGTCAAGTATTGGGGGATGTAACTATATTAAACAATGCATCTATGTAAGGGGGAAAATGTTCTTTGGAAGGGGGAATCTTAATCAGTTTCATGCTAAGCAAAAGAAAATTGTAAACTATGCATTAAAAGAAGATTTACTGAAAGTTATTTTTGCTAGATCCACTGCATTCTAATTCACTGCTTCCCTTTAGCTTTCAATGATAATATACGTAATCTTCCAGCCACATTCATGAGCAAAGTTTGATGTGGATTTACACTTGTGGAGCTACATTACAATGGGTAGATTTAAGGTATTATAAAATGAGTTTTTGGATTTGTTACAGAGGTACGGAGTCCTCAGATACAGGCAGATAGGTTTTCCAAAATATGGCAACCACCTTATTATAAAATAAAACAGTGTTAAGTCAAAGTACCTGATTACGATTCGCGACTGCCATGCAGCTCCGATAGCCAGGCTTATATTTAATACCTCAGAAACAATATCATTTATTTTTCTGTCTTCTCTTATCCCTAAGTTATTGGGTTTGGAGGCTTTGAAACCTTAAGCAAAAGGATAAAATACAAATTATAGAAAACACTGGAGTATGGAGAAATCAAATTACATTCTTCACAATCCTCAAAAAGATGGTTCACATTCCTCTTGTGCAGCCTGGGCGAATCCCCATCACCAGAGAGCTTTCAGGGGGATAATTAGTAGTCTTTGGGGTACAAGGAGAGCATTCAAATTGTACAAGAATTGAGAGAATTCAAATTGTACTAGCCAATTATGCCAATGGGTTAATTTCCAGCTTCGAAATAATAATCATCCAAGTTTTTTTTTTTTAATAGAACCTATTATTGAGAGTATTCAAATAATTAAAATAAACTTGTCAGGCATTATTTAGATACAATAAGTATCAGCAGAGGTCTATGAGAAGGTATATTTTACCTTGGAATAGTAGATAGGTTCTCAATTGTTCTTAAGCTCTCTTTACATTTCAAATTCATTATGCCATTATGGAATTTTGGAAGTTGGTCAGAACCTGAATATAAAGAAAATATATTCACCATCAGCAGAGTGGAAAGCAAATTCCTTGCAACACCAGTTTCTAATAAGTAAAATTTTGGTAGAGACTGGAGCAAATGACCAAACAACAACAACAACAACAACAACAACAACAAAAAACCAGACAAACAAAACCAAAAACCAACACACAATATCCTGTGAGTGAATAGATTTATTCAGTTGGGTTTAATAGCTAGTTAATTTATAACCAGTCAAAGTTAAAGTTTCCTGGGCTTGTCTTGGGCTCTAGTTCCCAGACACAGTTCTCTTATTAACAAGGCTTTAATTCTGACAAAAGCACCCTACTCTAATGAACTGTCTGCTCTGTGTAGAAAGCTGGTGGTGCTACAGAATGTTAGTTACAATAATGATAATCTTTAGTATTTTTAGCTTGTCAGAACTTGCACAGCTAACAACAACCAGTCTTTTACTAAAACTCTACCTCATCAAACTAACTTAATTAGCAATTCAACTCCTTATTTTTGTTTTGGATCCCCCTCTGGCTACTAATTAAAGCTTAATCGAAAGCGCTGAACTGAGGTTGTAAGGAATTCATTAATATTAAAATTAGCCCCAACAATTTTTTGGGGGCTGGTGCAATTTGTATTTGTTACTGTCAGGGGTTTGAAACTCAGTTGAATTGTTTAAAAAAGCCTTACAAGAAATTCTCAGTCTGCCATACATAAAAAGCACTTATGACAAAAGCCAACAGTTATACAAACAGATCATTTTTAACCATCCCAAGTTTGACCACTCGGGCCATTTTAATATATATTTAGCCAAAATATAACTTAAAACTTTTTTTCTGAAGTCATCCACATTGCTTTATCCTCCTAAGTGGTTTCATATTTTGGATAAAAGAAAGGGGAAAGAACTCTGGAAAAAATTTCAAGGATTGATTTTTATGTATTATCTTGACAAGATTAATATGTTTGAAAAATGAACAGATTTAGCTCTTCCCTTTGATTTTTCCACTTTTTGTAACATCAAAGATCACTCTAACAGCAGTACTGGTCATTCTGAAAGTAAAATCAAATGAGCACCAACCCCAATGTTCTGTTCAGGCAGACTTTTTTTTTTTTTTTAATGAAATCCGATCTTTTATCAGGAATGGCTGAAAAGGAAATGTAATACATTTTTTCTCTAATAAAATGATCATGTCAGCATATGCCTTATGTTCTTTCTCAGATTTCTTGTGATGGTTTAAATATTGTTTAAAATTATTAGTTTTTTTAGCTCACATTAAAAAGTCATTTATTCAAAATTTAGGTATTTGTAAATATTCTGAATTTCAATGAAAACTGCATTTTGTTTTCCAGCATCTGACATGTAAATGCAAATTGAAATTGCTTTTCTTCTTAGTGAACAGGAAATGATTTTCACAAATCAAAACCTCTTTCATTTTAATTTTTGATATTTTAATAATTTTGTGAAAACATGTATATTTATTTTACCCTTTAGGAAAATTCCCACTATGTAGGAAACAAACTTGTTGGCACTAAAATATACAGCAACTATAAGTATTTAGCATATCTGATGAAACAAAAAAATTAAAATGCATTTATAAAGGCAAAACTTTATCAAAATACACATGAAAATTACACTCACATCTAGGTTTCATTTAGGTAACATTTGTTATAAAATGATCATGCACACATTTTAAAATAAATATATGTCCATATTTAAATCCACAAATTAAATCAACAATAGTATAGAAGGCACACAATTTTAAATCCTAGTGACAATTTCCATGAAGTTATTCAAATATATTTTGACTTCTGACAAGAGGATGTAATTTATACAACAGAACATGCCTATCAGTGAAACTTAAATTAGCATAATGAGGATACTTTCATTTCTGCAAGCAGTTTTTGACATCCCAGTGTGGAGCTCTTAAAGGAAACTAGTAAAAAAAAAAAAAAAAAAAAAAGTGAATATACATAAGTAGAAAATTAAGAATAAAATATCTAAAACTTTATCTGATTTGAGTAAACAAAATAAAATTTTACTTTCAAAAAAATTTGTCATCAAACTGATAAATATGTTTCTTAAATGTAGAAAAATCAAACACAGCCTTTAGCTGCCATCACCCTTATAAACTAAAAGAGGTGTTTGAGGTTATCATTGTATGACAAGAAACAGTGAGATTCTGTGATTTTTTTAATCAGTATTTTGAGTTAATTTTCTATGGTACTTTTTGTAAACACACTGCAATCATAAGAATAACCGTTTAAAATGGTTTTACAGATTTCTGGTTCAAATGAAAGGAGGCCGGTTGTTAGTTAAATGATTTGGTTTAAATGCATCCAAATCAAAGGCAAAATACATACATTCTTAGTTTAAGCAACATTGAACTGTATTAACCACACAAAATGTTAGTTATACCATTCAATTCTGCCATGGCCTAAAAATTGATGAAATAAGCCACAAGTTCTTTGTATAATATTTGGGAAAAGAAAAAAAGGGGGGGGGGGGAATCAGTTTAATGAGTAAAAGCAGCAAATATATCTGAAACTTAAGTTACAAGTATTATTTATTTATAACTTACATAAGAAAATAGTGATATTTTTCAAATATATCCCTAAAAATATTGTTAATATTCTTTGAATACATTTGAATTTGATGTCGTTAAGGAAGCTAACAAATTATCAGTGTCAATGTCCTCAGATGAAGCTTCCATCATTTTATATCAAACCAAATCTGGAAAATGCTGCTTCAAAACTGAAATCTCTATGAAAGGAAATTTCCTGATGTCTTTTTCCAAAAGAATATAGAGGAATGTGTATTTGCTCAAGGAAGTTACATATTATATTTCAGGGTCTGTGGTGGTGTTCTTTCGTCTTTCAGGAATGACCATTTGATATGAATATGATATAAAAATGATACAATTTCTAAAATAGAACACAGATGGTGACTAAAGGATTTTTGTACTTAACATTTGCCTGTAGCCTTCTTGATGAGTCTAAAGTCCTTTTATTTAATCATTATCTTAAATTAAGACATTACTGCCTGCATGACCACATCATTATTGGAATTTTATAAAACCTACATATTGCACACAGATTCTAGCAAATGTTTTGATATTTTTCAATTTATTAGCCTTACTTGATAAAAAGTGGCTTTCTCATATAAAATATTATTGTTCTTTTTGTGTCATGTTTGTTAATGACGGAAAGGAAGAGTGGAGGGCTTCTATGGGAGAAGGGAGGACAGAATGGCACCTAGGAAATAAAAATGAACTTCATTCAGCTCAGTTGGCAGCACCTGCTGCACAGTGACTCAGAGTTGACCACTGCCAATGCGTCCATTTGAGGTGTTTTTAACGTTGTCCCCTGAGGATGATCTCCAAGTGTGACTACTTCATAAGAAATTTCTTAGACTTTTTTTACAGCCCCTTACAGATTACAGCGTTGGAAATTCAGCAATAGAATAAAGGGAAGAAAGGTGGGGGGCAGGTAGAATGGTAGGTGTCAGGGTCTGAGGCTAAGGAGAAATGAGGAGTTAGTGTTTAATCAGACAGAGCTTTTGGTTTTGTGAAACGAAAAGAGTTCCATGGATGAATGTTGGTGATGGTTGTACAACAGTGTGAACACACTTAATGCCACTGTAACTATACACTATAACATGGTTAAGATGGTGAATCTTATGTTACCTATATTTTGCCACAATTAAAAAATTAAATATCAAAAAAAAGAAGGGGGAAGCACCAGTTAAAATAAAAGCAGGTTACATATTGCAAGGGAGTAGGAAATAAATAGGCAATGAACTCTGACACAGCTTCGGCCAGAGGGGGATGCTCTGTACGTGTTTTAGAAACAAATGTGGTCTGTGCTGAGATGAAGTGGGGCTTGCGTGTCCTACTCCACCGAGGCTCTGCAACTGTCTGTCCCAGGACAGAATTGGCCCCGTTGCAGCACTGGTGGCACAGTTTTAAAGTAATATGTGAGATTGCTTAGATCTGAAAACAGTTAATAAAAATCTAGATCATTACATATGATCAAAATGCAGTTAATGAAGCAGCTGTAAGTCCTGAAATTTGAGAAAATGCTGCCAAGGTGATAAATGGTCTCTTAAAAGCCTCTCCTCTTAGGTACAGGTGAGTATTTGGAGTATGGAGGCTCTGAGCGTATAACAGTGGGCTTTTGGAGGAGGAAGAAAATAGACAAATGAGAAGATCACAGAACAAAGTTAGAGCAACTATAGGTATACCCAATTCCTTGATGCAGCAGTATCATAATTCTGACAGTATTAAAATAACACTGAATGAAAATTGTAGTTTGTAGGCCGTAACACTCCTTAAGTTAACTTGTTAGTACATTGGATTTCATTCTCATTTCCACATTATAAAATTCTGTCATTTAAAATTGGGTATGGGGTTTCTATAAAGCCTGAGTTAAACATCTTTCTCAGATCATTAAAAATAAGTATCTAAACTCTGACAGACCACAATGACATTCCCTGATCTTATAAAATGTGCCCCTTTCTGATACGTTTAGCAAGCCTTGCCTTTGTCTGGCTATTTTTTATGTTACAGAAGCATGCAAGAAAATCAATGATTTGTCGTCAAAGATTAGGAGTAAATGAATTATAGCCAGATGCCTAGCAATTAAAAATTAACTGTTTAATTAAGAAGATCAATTCCACATTTTTTTCAAATGATTTGTGAATGGATTTTTAAGGAACATCGTAACTTATGTTACTTTATGGGCATTTTGGTTCTTATAATTATAGAACATGCACAGGAGTTTTCAACAAAGCTTATCCCAACCAGCCCACCTTTAACACACACACTTTAGTTATGGATATATAACTCCATAAGTAATACTTCTTATGACTGAAATGCCTAAACCCACACAGTATAAAATTTTATGTTTAAAATTTGTTCTTGAAATGAACCTTTAAAACCTCCTGTTTTGTTATAGTCTATAATGATGTTAATATACCTTTAATTTATGCATTTAAGTATATACTCTTCATTTTCAAAAATTAAACATTTTTAAGTGATTTTTGACATATATTGCACTTTGGCGTATGTCAAAAGTCTGGATTTCCTTTATGGAAATCTGTAGACTATTCTTAATTAATTTTAATAAACTCTTCCTAAAGAGCAAAAAATTAGAATAACATTGAAGAGATGATCATAGATCTCCTTTTTTACTTCAAGAAGATATGGATTTCAAACCTAGCTTAACAGCAAGCGTAGAAACCTGACAAATTACATCAAATTTTTTAAAAGTGGTGATTTTCATATTCCTTTTTTGAATCCTTAAATTGACAAGGAATAAGCCTCTTCTTTTTCTCTGGATCACATTATAATTAATGGATAAAAATTCTGAATAATTTAAAGAGTATAATAGTAAGCTAAAAGTTTATTTCTAAATATGAAGAGAAATATATTACTAGTCATATCATTTTGCTGTTAAAATTAGCTTGTAATATGCAAACCAAATCATCCAAATTATGGTAAAGATGAATGATTTAAACTATTGATCATAATTATGACCATTGCAAGATGTCTTTGTTTCTGTCAGAATGTGTAAACAAAGTTTATTGAAGAAGCCTTACATTGATTCTATAGATCATTTTATTATTGTCTCATCAATGACAACTGATAACTCTCAGCATGTGATTAATTATGAAATGTCAGGCAGTATCTCTCAGTCCTTTTACTTTAGTCACAAAACAAATGCAAGTGATTTCTCAAATTATATCAGATAATTCACACCTTTGTTTTAAACCTAGTCTATTAAATTGTTTTAGGTATAGTCATAATATTTCCTTACAATAAGTACAGACATAGGAAATAAAACATTCATACAGCCCAAAGCTATCATTTCCCGTGGAATATTTAAGAAAGACATACATAGAACTCAGGAAATTGTGGATCCAAAATACACCTTAAAATACAATTATTTGAGGTGAAAGCAGGTTAGTTTGCTTCCCACCATTTCAGTTAAACAATTATGACATGCTTTGCCAAGGCCTCTTAAGCCACTTTGCTGGGAAAGCTTCACAACTTTCTTATTAGGAACACCTCTGTATGTAATTTTAACCCAAATCCAATTTTATTTGAATCACACAGGGATGGAGTTTGCAGCATTTATGTGAGGGCAATTTCAGGGACACATTTTATTTTACTACTGTGGTCCTTAGAATATCACAATGGCAACTAAGAACAAAAGCAAGAGAAAAAAAGAGAGGGAGAAAAAAGTGGAGTGCTGTACCCAAGAAGGGACCACACCAATGTGTCCTTAAGTGCCCGTCTTGTGTGACTTGGTGGCTGTGAGTATGTGGAGAGCATGGTACAGGGGACAGAGTGGGAAACAGCTTGTCTCAGCAGGCGTGGGGTGGCAGGTGTTCCAGAGTTCCACTGCTCCCTTTCCAGGATTTTATTCTTCCTCTGAAGACGCCGTGGTGAAGAACCACTTATTTTCGTCAACATTAATACATTGAGTGTTGCCAATTGTTGTAACATAGCTCATGAAGTCAAAGTTCCCAAGAGAAAGAAGAGGAAGTGGAGAATGGACCCGTTCACAACCTTTTACAATGCAATTCATTATGTGTCTGTGACTTCAGCATGAGATGGATGACCAAAACGGGCGGCTGACGTTGTACAATCAGAAAAGTGTGCGGAGGAGAGAGTAGGGTAGGAGTTAAATGGAGAGAGAGTGGGCGGGGGGCAGTTAACTCTGGGACCATCCCTTACCCTTCACTGCCATATGGCACAGCATGTGTTGACCCGCACACCTGGACTGGGGAGCAAGCTGCTGGACCTTACGGGACCCTAATCATAAACAGACAAGCGCAGAGATGCCACAGGTCGGCCTGCTGGGTGAAGGGGAAAAGGAAAGTGCCAAATTCTGAAATTTCCCAGAGTTAATAATGTCCACAACTTTCCCAGCACCTTTCATCTGAAAAAGAACCAGATCCGATCCAGATCTGTCATCAGGAAAAGAAAGAACTAGCCAGTGTCCATCCGCATGCCCTCCTCTGATTTACTTTCGCTGGCTTGCTCTTGTCTCCTCTTCCTGGCTCTTCCTATGTTGAGTCTGGCAGTGAGATAGGCAGAAAAGACAATCAAATCATCCGATACAGGACTTTTTTTTCAGTTTTTAGCCTGGGCTGGGTTTGAACCCGCCACCTCCGGCCGGCGCCCTACTCCTTTGAGCCACAGGCACCACCCCGGATACAGGATTTTCACAAGAGCAGTATTTCCTTGGAGCTTCCTGGTGAAACTTCCCGTGAGCACGCTGCTGCTCGCTTCCCGCTTCACGGGCTAATTCCAAGGCCCAGGCCCTTGCTGGGAGAGCCTCAGCTCACACCAGGTCGCTCCAGCTCTGCGGTCCCGGTCCCGCGGACCTCAGACTCTCCTCCGTATTGCAATGGTGCTGCTCTTTGAGCTGTTCTTAGAAAAGCTAATTCCTGACATGCTATTTGCATTTCTCCGACCTTAATTTGTTTTTCTCCTTTCTCTTTCCATAGGTTCCACCTTTCTGAAGCCCGTCACTTTCTCTTCCGCACTTGCTTCGCCTTCAGTAGCCTGTGACCCCTCCCCAGTGCTTCAGCTTCAACAGATGTGTATTCTCCATGGACCTGGCTCTTCTTGGTCCTTCAAGGAGGAGCCCTTTAGTCACTGAAGGCAGAAGCAAAAGGATTATGTTCACTCTAATTTACCTAGAATTAAATGCCAGAAAGCTTTATAAAAGGAGAGTTGGGGGTTGGCAATTATAAATAAAGAAATAAATACAGATATACAATTAGTGAACAATTAATGGGTAGATCATGTTATATTTGGTTTTCGACTTTGAATTTGAAACTCAAGCTCAAAAGAAGGCCAGTAGATCCATTAAAATGCACTTGGTTATGCTTGTGAGAAACCTCAGCTAACAGTGCCTTAAAAAAAATAAAAGGACGTGGGTTTTTTTATTTTTTGTTTGGTAAGAAGTCTGTATGAGGAGGCCTAGTGTTGTTTGAGTAGTTCATTATCCTGCAGGCAAAATGCTCCTCCCAGGCATCTGCTGGGGCAATCTAGGCGGGGTATTGATGCCTTTTTTTTTTTTTTTTTCTGGCAGCTTCCTACCTCATCATTAGACGATGCAGGCCACAACTATAGGCACTGACACCCTAGTTCCACAGGAGGCAATAGGCAAGGTGTTGGCCCTCAAGTGACACACTATTCATTGCTCCTCTATCCTGTTAGCAGTGAAGGAAAAAACTCCTCCAATTCCCAGAGTTGACAGTTGCCTTTTACTTGAGTCCTTCGAGCTGAGTCATATGATGCCTTTTCAGCTGCTGGGAAGTGACTTTCAGCCTCATGACGGGAACCCACAAAGGAACAGAGGGCTGAGAATGGCTACTGAGACGCCAGCTTGGCAGATCTGTCCTAGCTTTGCTTCTGAGCAGGGCAAATTTAGATTTGTGTACATATTTGGTAATATGATAAAGACTTTTATTTAGGATATTTGTTTTGAGCGAGAAGGGTACCAATGCCAAGACAGCAAGAACAACAAAAAACCTCAATGAATTTAAAATGAAGCTTGAGTTCATCCTTGAAGTTGACCACAAGCAGAAGGCTGATGATCATACATATATACACACACACAGATTCTGGTTATATATATATATATATATATATATATATATATATATATACAACATCTAGTTAATAAACAGGCTAGTTTCTCAGATTTACTAGCAAATTTTTATGTACCTGATTTGCTCACAATTTGCATTTGTTCTCAATAATATAACAAATACTGAATCATTAATGATAATCTGGATAAGCATTCATCTCATATTCCAAGGAAAATTGCCATGTGCCTTGAAGTAGAAGAAAGTTAGACTTATGTTCCACTAAATGACTTCCATTTTCTCTTAATCTGCAGGACAAAAGATAGATAAATGATTTCTTGGAGGAGGAAGCCACGAGGGCAGGGAGGGTCATGTCACGAGGGATTACTTATGACAACTATTAGCAGCAACACCCCATGGGCCTCTAACCAACAGCTAGTTGCGACAAAGCTATTTACTCAACTAGATCATGTCATTTGGCATGGGAAGAACTGAGGCCATCTAGTACCAATAAGAACACAGCTTTGAGTTAGCTAATCCTGCTCATGTGATCTCTGCCATAATGCAAGTTGGTATTTGAGTCAGTATTAGTTTTGAAAACTTGAGCTTAAGCATTTAGAAGTCAAATTCTGAGAAAATAAGAGGCACTTCAAAGCAAGTAGTACTTGACTTTCACAGAGCCTTCTGGGGGACTTTGAATGGTCAGTGATTTGCAGACCTAAACTGTCACTTTTCTTCTGCCCCAACTCCCAGCATGGTAGTATTCATTTCTCTACTCACAAAACTTGTGTTTTCCCCTTCACTGTGGAAGAGTGAAAGGATTATTTTTGTCTCCCAGAAGCTGTTTATAGTTTTACTTCTCTCATGCCGTTAGTCCAGAATACAGCAGTACTTCTTGACAGGTGTGAATCTCTCTGCACCAGAAATGACCCAGTACAAGGTCACCTGGCTGTTCAAGGATACAAGGAAAATCCAAAAGTGAGAGAGGGCTTCCAGATCCTGTCATAATAATCCATCGCATTGCGCCTCTGAAAAACTCTGATTGCTAGATTATCAGTGTTATGAAACCCAATTAGTAGATCAGGAAAGACAGGCACACAAGAATGAAATCA
Source organism: Nycticebus coucang (assembly GCF_027406575.1). Lineage (NCBI taxonomy): Eukaryota > Metazoa > Chordata > Mammalia > Primates > Lorisidae > Nycticebus > Nycticebus coucang. Next base: position 97,607,076 of record NC_069783.1, read on the forward strand.
ATTCCCTTAAGTGGCAGGGCTAGGATTTGCACACAGCATCTTGAATCCACAACCCAACACCCAGCCTCTGCTCTGTGGCCCCAACTTAGGCCCAAATATAGAAACTCCCAGCCTCGTAGGACAACCCTTACTCCTTACTTGGTCAGAATACAGTTCCTGCGTCTGCAGCTGCAAACTTTGTCAGGGAGGGGCCTGAGGTTCACTGTGCAGGGTCTTACCCATTCCCACCCGCCCACCCCCAGCCCCAGCCATCTGTGTGGGGAGCATTTCAGGGAAAGTCCTGGTTCTGTCCCTGTCACTGAGAGCTCAGCTGGATCTGCATCTTCAGTCCCTTGGGATAGGTGCTTTTACCTCTGGGCTCCGCTTCCTCACCTCCACCTGAGAAATTCAAACAAACAGCAATAGCAACTGACATGCTCCACCCCTGCCCTCATCCCTGCCTGCCTCCTCCCAGGAAGGGCAGGTCCAAACTGCCCCTTCTTCTGAGAAGCAAGCAGGACCCAAATGGAGTTTCTTTCCCTCTCAATTTCCTTGGGTTTTAATTTGAAGAAAAAGAGAGAGAACTGCAGGGGACCAAGTCATCTTTCCAGGGCTCCATCAGCAGCTCTTGCCTCCTGCAGCTGTTCTGATTAATGGCTGTGCCTCCCGCTGTCCCCGTAATAGGTGTCAGGAAGGTGTTTACTCAAAGTTTTACACCCAATTGTCATGAAGGTCAAAACAATAGGGCGTCTCCCATGCAGGTTAAACATCTTTTTATGAGTACATACTCCATTAGAGCTTAGAGCGGACTCTACCACTCTGTTTTCAGGCTGCTGGCTAAAGTTGGTGGGTCCCTGCTGCTTTCTTCTGGACTGACTCAGCAGGTCCGAAGGGTGCATCAGCGACACCGCTGCTCAGCGTTGGGCTGTGGGCCTTGAGAGGACCACTGGCACGCAGATGTCCACAAGTCTCTCCAGCTTTGGCACACAAGTCTTCCTTTAAAACCCTGAAATATTTTCAAATCAAAACAATAATATCAAAATTCCTTTCCCAAGGAAGAGCAGTTTATGCAAACTAGAGATGACCGGTTCCTTGAAGATTAAAATGCTTTGTACCCTTCCAGTTGGCCTCCCCTTCTGCTGCGCTCTTCCCTCCTGTTCGCTCCTCAGCTTCTCTACTGATCGCATGCACAATATCCCCCCCAAAAAAAGAGAACAAAATGCCACAGGTGTTGTAGAAAGTACTTTCCACCCTAATTCTGAAGAAGAGGAAGCTGAAGGTCAAAGTGAATTTCCTGAACATCAGATGCTTTGAAAGTGCTGTCTCTGCTGGTTCACGCCCTGCCTGGAGCCGTCTCCAGTCCTGTTTTGTCCTGTTGCTCATGAAGCTCTTTCTGCACATTGGACTGCAACAAAGACAGAATTCCACAACGGGCCCTCCTCTGGGTTCAAGGGGGTTGATTTTAACCTTTCCCAAACCCCCCCATAGTCATTATATTTCTCTTTAAAGGAGGATAATTGTTTAATTATCTTCACGAATGTCTGTGCACCTTACACACTTGAGATTGGCCAGACCCACCTCTCCGAATCTGGAGATGAATTTAACACTTTTTCAGACCATTTAATCTATTGGCTTTGTCTTGAAATACACGTAATAACAAAGCACATGTACCAGGAGGAAGCTAAGTCTGTAAGTGTTTATTGAAAATTGATCATTGACTAAAACAGTGTTTTTCAATCTTTTTAAAAAATCTCACTGCATGTTTGAACCTATAGGTAAACTTTGGAGGCACATTTAAATCACGTTGATCAAAGAGAGACTAAAGAAGACAATCTACTTACTGTGCTTTGCAATTCCAAACATCATTTAATTAATAATCTTTAAAAATTTTCGTGGTGTACCAGTTAAAAATTACCGGGCTAAGATTTTTGCATTTGAGAAAGACGGATGATGCTCAATGAAGAAGGAGCAGGAGGGGATAAGGAGGGTGGAGCTGCCGGCGGGTGGGCGGGCATTGACTGGAGAGCTGAGTGCAGAGGAAGGGAGGCGGGCTGGGCAACACGCCCCATGACTGTGACCTAGGTTATACCACGGCCTTATTCTGTGGCTGTGGAAACTGGTGTCCAGGGAGGAGTAGAGCTTGCACTGAGTCACGCTAGCTGAGATCTCCTGCCTCACCCTGGAGCTGGAGCTGCCACACACTGACCTCTAGACAGCTTGTGAGAGGACATCATAAGGTGTCCTATGGAATCGGGATGTTGATGTTAGGTAAGAAGGTGTGAATTTATCCATTTCTTTCAGATAATTCTAATGACACTGCGAGCTGAATGTGTGCTGTGTGCATGGGTCCTGGGGAAACTGAGGCAGACCCACAGGATCACTGCTATCGAGGAAGAGTCCATATACCCACCTGAGAAACAGAAAAATGGACAATGGCCAGAGCATGTATAAAAATAGAACTTTGAGCCCTAATCTCTGATAACCTGCCCAGAAAACAAACACATCATCTACAATAACCAGCTCAGGGACCAGCATGCTGTCTGCAAGACAGACTTGTAGGCATTCAGACCATTATATTTAGCAACAATTCCCCAAAGCAAACCTATAGTCCCTGTATAGTCAACTCCAAATAATCAACAGCTTCCTCCTTTCCCACCCCACTCTCACCCCCGTCCATTTCCAAAGAAAGCTAAGCCTGTCCTTCTAACCAATCACACAGATGCAGGCTTCTAACTGGCTGCTTCCAGTGCTAAGACGCCAACAGCCTTCAGTCAGGGCTCACCTGAAACCTTCCCTTTATCCCACTATGAAGCCTCCTCACTCCCCTGCCTGCCTTTGAGTTGCTGCCAGAATGCAAGAGATGGCACCTGTTCCCTTGCTGTAGCAAACTCTGAATAAATAGGTTTTGGTTGTCCTCATTTACTTGGTCTTTGTTTATTTCTATCTCATAAATGTTACAGGATATTGAGACAGGAGGAGGGAACAGGAAGAGGGAGGGGTTGAAGCTGAGGTTTCTGAGGCCAAGTAGCCCAGGAGAATGAAGAAAGCATCACCTCACCAGGGGACCTAGAGCCAAGAGCAGAACCCAGATGTGAGTTTAGCGTTGAATTTCTTAGGTTCTTTAGACTTGTTTGAACAACCATGACATGCCGCAAGCATGGCTCTTTGCTTTAAAGGCTACCACTTAAAAATTATTTTATTCTATGCGGGACTAAGAATCTTACATATTTTATTTTTTTGAATACTCAAAACGTATCTATTACGTGGATATTATCTTTCCAAAATTTAAAACTAAAGCTTACAGAAGCAAAGGTAGGGAGTGCAAGGTCGCAGAGCTGGGAAGAGTGAGAAATGAAACCACGTGACAATTAACACCCAGACCCATGTGTTTATTCCGTCCAGTCTCACTGTTGCTTCACTTCTGGAAGATGAAATTGAGGAAAAGCGCTTCAGAGTTAGAAATTCGACTTGGAAAATTACTTCCTCACATTAACATTAGCTAAAGCTCTTTATCCTATTGCCTGTTGTTGGCATCTGATAAATATTTGTATAGGCGACATGATGTTTGCATTGCTAGTAGCCTCTTTTTAGAATGATATGGAAGGGGAAATTCCACCATGTCCAGGGTCAGGTTTGTATCAGAAGGCCCACTGGGTACTTCCCCCCTGCCATCCTTGCCTTAGAAAACTTAGGGGATCAATTTCATCTCTTTGGCTGTGGATATTTTTAATGCTATAAAAATGGAATATCATGCCTGTCTTTTCTGTCTGCCTGCTCAGGAAATTGTGAGGTTCAAATGACCTCGTGCATATGAAAGTACTTTATAAATTGTGGGATGCGAAGTTAATGTAAGATACATTCTCAAAATAATTACCATAACTCGTGTTTGATTTTGAATGACTGTATAAGAAGCAATGAATCTTAAGAGAGTGTTTTCAAGTACCTCCAGCTCACTCGTCCTGTCTGCAAAGGGACACATACCTCCTATATAGAAAAACATTCTCACTTGGTCACATGGCTGCAGGTGGAATGTCAATGGCCAAGAGAGATGTGTAGGGGAATGGCTCCGTTTCATACAGTTGCCCTGGCCACCTGCTTTTTATGAAAGATGGCTCCTTCTTTGCTAGGCTTCATAGGAGCAGCTCTGTCCAGCCTACTTGGCAGGTCCTTTTGTGCATTTCCAATGAGGTCATGTGTGAGGAAGTGTTCTGTTAAATGTGACTGCCCAGATAAATGCAAGGTATTACCATGTTGAATTAGAAAAGTGCTATTTAAGTGCCACTTAATATTACTGTGGTTATTGTTATAGTCGAAGAGCATAATGGATTTCAACGACTAAAGATTTGGATATACATTCCTTTACCACCACGCAAACTCCCTGGGTGTTTTACTTTAATAAGTACATTCCTTTTCATCTGGAGCTATATATTGATATAATTAACCTTCACCATATTATGCGTTTTGCTTTTAATTCTGAATACACAACTCAGAATTATTTCATCATATTTACCCCTATAAATAGGCTCTACTTTATTCCTAAATTAAATAGCATTAAAAAACATGCTACCAGGCACACCATACTTATTATTTTTCACAAATATATTATGTATGACTTAATATCTTCCTACGTGCTTAGTCTTAAATGACTTAGTGGCTATAAATCTTTTATTTTGATTAAAAAAAAATCATCCACAATTAAGATAAGAAAGAGAGATAGTTAAAGAGTAAGTGCTGCTTTGATTCACTTATAAAATCAACCAGTTTAATTTTAGACAAGAAAAATTTAATAATATTTTGTCTATCATCTAGTATTCTTTTCTCACTTCAGAGTATCATCTTAATATTTCCTGATGCTTCTTAAAATAAGTGTTTTAATCTCTCGGAAGCTTCATTTGTGAATTTATACAAACATCAAGTGACCAAGTTATAAAAATTGTACTTCAGGGTACTTGCTGTCTTTATGTCCTAAAAATCTTATCATTAGACATTAATTCATTTATCATTCAACCGGGGATGATTCTCTGGGGACTTTCAGGGCCCTGTGGCTGCAAGTGACAGGCACTCAACCTATCAGAGTTTCCCTGTGCCTGGCAGCCTCACTACAAAAGCACCTCAGGTGGCAGGATCTTGGCTGTCTTTAGCACCCCAGCTTTACATTTTATTATTCCAGCCCCTGGGGCAGAGACTTCAATTATGCTTCCTGGTTCCATGTCCCCAAATCCAGGGGAAGGTTCTCATTGGCCCAGTTTAACAAAATTACCCACCTCTGGATCGATCAACTGGGGCCAGGGAGTGAGGCTGATAGATAATAACATAGTGGTTTTAATTTAACTGTGAGAACAGAGGGTGGTGGAGGGGTCAGTCCTACAGAAGCCTTATAGGAAAGGTCATGGTCAGTTGACTTGAGCGGTCACTATCATTCACACAATCTATGGGTCAGAATTTAAGTTCACTAATTGATTAGAATTTATTTCATTTGGAAAGTTCCCCAGTTCCCTAGTGTGCGGACAATTCTGTGAAGAGGTAATTCTATCACTTTAGTTAGTGCCTGTTGTGTGAGGTATGATCTCATTTATTTTGACAATAGCCCTGCTATGCTCATTTTACCACGAAGGAGGCTGTAGCTCTGAGAGAAGAGGGAACCAGCTGGTCTTGGGGCCGGATCCAAACCACAAATTCCTCGGGAGCAAAACTGTGGCATATTCACCATTAAAATTTTTTTACATTTTTTCCCCTGAATGTTTGTACTTAATTCATATCCAACTTTCTCCATCATTTCAGTATCTCTGGGTTTTATTTCAGGGTTAAGCCAATGTATTTGTCCAGCCCTCAGCAACCATTAGAAACAGATGCAACTTGCCTTACTTTGCCCACTGTTTCTTTCTGAGACATTTCTACATTTCCATGTTATCTCTTGTGTTCATATCTTTGGACAAATGATAACCATCTGACATACTCATTAATTCTCCGATTTATCCTTAGGCACTAAAACCTATTCTTAGCACATAAGTCTTCTTAAAGTAGCTATGTTGTAAAACGCCATTCAGTGATTCTGTGTACAGTATACAGCAAAAGAAGTAACACATTATAGCTTGCATTTTCTTTCAGGATAGAGAATATACATTATTTCCTCTACAGAATTCTGATTATTAAGAAGAATCATTAAAAAGCTGTATCTACTGTGAGTCTAATGTACATTTCTAAATTATTGATCTGTCATTATAAGAAAAGGCATTCAAACATTTCATAATGAAATCAATACTTATTATGATGTCTCTTCCTAGGGATAACTGACTATCATCAACTATCACCTTTATACAAAATTGAAACATTCTCTGAGCTCGTGCCTATAAAGAACTTAACATAACCCCTCACTCTGAAGAGGCAGCTTCCCCAAATGAAAAGGCTTATAAAGTTGATTTAGGGTTAAGGAGCTGAGGGTGTGCCCTGTTATCATCAGGGCAATGATAAACTTTTTACGTGAGCAGGGAGGGTGGGAGGGTGTTTGGGGGTTATGGAACAGGTGCCCTGTGAAGAGAATCTTATCTTCTGCTGGGTGGGAGAGGCTGCTCCCTGCAGGGATACCTAAGCCCTCCACAGGGTGGGCCATAGACCCGGCCTTGGATACAGATGTCAACCAGAATTTCTTTTCCTAAGAACTCTGGACATGAAACACTTTCATTATACATAATTGATCCGGTTTCCTCCACCACCAACACCCCATTCCAGAGTCTTGAGCATCACTTCTATTTGAAAGCTAAATTCTGCTCAGCATTTCTTAGACTGTAGTCTCTTTGGCAGTGTGGTGGAAGGGAAGGCTTGCAGGCTTTGGGTCCAGACAGACCTTTGCTCCAGCCCTGAACCATACTTCATTTCCCTGGAGATGTTATGCAATTTTTTTTTCTCAGACTTGGCTTTTACATCAATAAAATAGTAGGCATTGGCCAGGGGTAGTGGCTCCCACCTCCCACTCTGGGAGGCCAAGGCCGGTGGATTGCCTGAGCTCACGGGTTTGAGACCAGCCAGAGCAAGAGCAAGACCCCAGTCTTTGAAAATAGCTGGGCATTTTGGTGGGTGCCTGTAGTCCCAGATACTTGGGAGGCTAAAGCAAAAGAATCACTGGAGCATAAGAGTTTAAGGTTGCTGTGAGCTATGACAACAGGGCACTCTAGTGACAAAGTGAGACTCTGTCTCAAGAAAAAAAAAATAAATAAAATGAAATAAATAAAAAATAAAAAAAATAAAATAGTAAGTAGCACATATGTGACAGGGTTGAAGTTGGGCTCATAAGAGATTTAAAAAAAATATGTTAAAAGGATTAAAAGAGTGGATATAAGGTAGCTAGCTTTCTGCTTGGCTGGAAGAAAGTATTTTACACGTTCCTTTAGTCTTTCATGTATTTACCAAATACACATAAGGTGACCACAACATGTGTCAAGCATTGGACTGGTTCCTTCTATCTAAGAGTGAGCAAAGTCTCTGACTTCCTGGAACAGGGAGCAGATTGGGAGATGGTGTGATTGTAATCTCAGAAGTAGATTGTATACCACCTTTAGCAGAGTCCAAGGAAGAAATGCTGGGGGCTTGTAGGGCAAAAATCAGTGCCGCCAGGCATGGGCAGCACAGAGCAACCTTTGAGTTCATATCCCAAGATTGAGAGAAAGGAACTGGGCAGAGGGCACAGCAAATACAAAACGCTGAGACGGGATGGTGAGTGTGGTAGTCGAGGAAAACAGACTGAGAAGGGCAGAGGCTGCCAGGTGGGGGTCTGGTCTTGTGGACCTGGGTCTCTGGGGAAGAAGGACACATCATTAAAGGATTTCAGCAAGGGTATAGCAGGACCTGATTTGCATTTTGTGACAATCGCATGGGCTCTGGTGTGGAGACTGGCTTATGGAGACACAGCTTCTCAGGGAGGAAACTCTTCTGTGGACTAATTAGCTGGTAGATGTAGCGAGTTTGCTCTGTGTGTGCTGCTGAGATCAACTCTTCCATCACAGACCTGCCGGACATCCCCTTCCCGCAGTAAGGATGTCGCATGAGCTCCCAATCTTTGAAAATTTAACACAGATTTCATTTGGCAGAAAAACCTGGGCAGAACAGACATGGGCTACATATATATAGTCTTTCTTCCACTAGCTTTGAATATTCTGCTACAAAATGATGTCTGCGTTTTATTACCTCAAACTTCGCCAGGGAGCTATGTACTAGGTACTGCACCTATCATGTTACTCATACAAACACTGAATTATCCCGAATTCCAAAATACATCTGGCTTCAAGGGTTGACGGGCCTATAATAATAATTTTATAAAAGAGCACGCCGCACACTGCAGTTTGCAAAGTTACTTTCCCAATGACTGTTGCCTGGGCCGAAACTGGACCCCTGGATTTCCTGATCCCGATGCTCAGACCGCTCATGGCCACATTATACCTCCATTGGCCATGATTTGTTCCCTTCCTTTTTAATTTAGGAGAAATATGTTTGCTGACCAAGTGTCCTCTCTTTAATTATGAAATATGTGTAATAGTGAAGCAAAGGAGAGCCACCCAGACTGGGGAGGCATAGCAAATTTTCTCTCAGTTGCTTCATTTTCTCTTCTGCACAGAATCCCACCGCAGCCTCCTATTAACGCACAGTAAACCTGCTCACCTTTTTTTTTTTTTTATTTTATCACAAGCCTCCTTAAAAGCCATCTGTTCCGCAAAGCATCTCAGTTACAATAACCACTTGCTTCTCAAAATCACTCGCATCGCATTGTGTTTTATCATTGTTCATCATCTCTTGTGTCCTTGTGTGAATTTATATCATAATCCCCCAAAGGAAAATTCTTGCTTTGTTCTGTCTGTGGCACAGACACACCCACTACAGAGCTGCACCTACAGCCATGCCCTGTATAAATAATGGATAAGAATTAAAACACCACAAGGGCCGCGTTTTATCTGTGAGGGTTCAGGAGTGGTACTTGTCCTAACAAGAAGACATTGTATAATTCAGTGGGGGAAACTTTCGGAAAGCAGTTATTGATTTAGGTAGGATCTTCCATTAATTTTAAAGTAATTTGGAATTATTTGGAAAGCCATTGGTATAAGTACAAACAGAAGCATCAGGGATGGCCCGTGTTAAATGACAGCTTCACACAGCACGTAACTGAACGGATCACTGAAACAAAAGCACGATGATCACATCATTAAATAAAATATAGTGGTCTCCACCTTCCCTATAAGAAAGAGGAAAACTAGGATTGGGGAGAAAGGAGCACAAAGTGGGTCAATTAGTTTTTTTTTTTTTTTTTTAATGCAGTGAACATGTAGGGTTGCTTCTAAGCCAGCCCCAATTCTGGACATAGGATGGCTGCCCTGAAAGATAAAGAAAATGTGAGAATCTAGATTCTCTCCTTACAAGAATAAATTGAGCTAAAATGGAGAGATGTGTTTCAGTTTCAGAGACAGAGTGGGATGGCCTGTTGTGATGATATTTCTCCCCCGCCCCCTGCTGTAAGTATTTTGATGTATGTGACTTGTGAAGGGCAAGTTTAAAAGCTACTGAGTTTGATTTACCTGAAGAGTTATCCTTTTATTTTATCATGTTCTTGTTTAAAACCTTAAGCGTACAGTGATCTGATACTTTTCTTGTGATTTCAAACATAGGAATTATCATTTACCTTTTTTAGTCAAAAATCTAGAAAGTGAAAAGGTTATGTGGGATTCTGTTACACACAATTGATACTACTGATTATTTCTAATACCAATTAACCCCCTTTTATAGACAAATGCTTTCCCCTAAGGCCAAAAAGAGAGACGGGGATTTGGACAGGTACAATATTGGAGTTATACCGGGAATTAGTTTCCCAAAGATCACATCTGGCTCCAAATGTGTTCCCTCCCTTTCATCAAAAACTTACTTTTCAGAACAGAAACATTCAAAAAGATAAGTAGCGCCTGGTGTGACAATACCTCGGTTCAGATGAAAAGTGAATCTATGTTGTAAAAGTTATGGAGCCTGATTTCTCAAGCAAGCACTCCATTTCTATGTTGGAAAGAATATTTGAGAAAACAGGACTTTTAGAAGTAGTAGTTACACCTACAGGACCTGAACAACTACCACATGAGCGCTGCTACCCTCGCCCGAGTGAAGCCCATGTATGACCCTCTAAGGAGGTAACATCAAAGGAGCTTACTTCAGGACCAACTACCCAGAGCTCCCTCCTCACTCTGCAAGGAGAGGAGAGGCAGTCTGCACTGCAGTCCATCTCCATCTGTGAAATTAAAGAGAAAAATAACAGAGAAAATGAGGGTTTATATGACTACCTGCATATCAAAGAGTGGATAACAGTGCTAGGATTAGTGTCAGAGTATTTGTGATTCAAAACAATTGGGAGAAATAGCTAACGTTTATTAAATACATATTATACGCCAGATATTCTCATGCTTCCTGCTGATGGTCTTATTTTATGCTTAATCTACTCACAGCAAATGGTATCATCATTTGCATGTCATAAATGAGGAAACTGAGTCACAGGTGAGGTAGAGACTGCTTGTCCACAGTGGAGCCAGTGCACAAAGTCTGGCAGTCAGGTTCCCGCTCTGTGCCCCTCTGCAGTGTACCGTCCCCACTGTCCTAACCTGCCTGAATGGAATTGTACTTTTCCTCATGCACATCTCTGCAGAGTTGAACTGTTCTCCCAGGACTTCCTCCGTGGCAAGTTAGGGAACAGCGACAAAGATACACACGTGTCAACGCAAAGCTGCTAAGTAGGAAGTGGGGATGGGCCTTCCAGTGTCTGTTTTGGGGGTAATATCAGGTCTCTGGTGTAGATTCCAGAAAGACCTTGCTTGGTTTCTGCTGTTATATAAACAGATCTCCGTAGAGAAGAGTCTCTCTACCTCTGTTATTTCCTTAATTTAAAGCACCTTCTACATTTATAAGTGCAGCTCTGTAAGGCTAATTAATGCACCTGGCTACCTGGAAAAGCAATTTTGAGCCAAATGCAGTCATGTCTATAGATAGGTCAAGGACTCCTGAGAGCAGAAGACATCAAACACGGGACAGGACTCATCCCCTAGTCGGTGGCCAGCACTCACTGTACGTACCAAGCTGCAGCCTGCAGCGTGTGGGCAGCTGGCACGGCCTATAAAGTGCTGGTGGACATTAACATTTCAGCCACGCACAGAGGCACCAATGACTCAGGACTTTGTCTTTCTCCTTATTCTCCATTCTAATCAAGGTGACATTTTGCAAAGAAAATTTTGTGAAACCTTTTCTATCTCCTCCAGATTCAGGCAGCCTCTGCCTTCTCAGGCCATCCTTAGCTAGAGCCTTATTAATTCTTTACTATCATATGATAGATTGGGTAGATTGTATGGCCTTTTTCCTCCTCTACATTCCTGTCTTTCCTACTGGACCACAGGGTTCTTAATAAAAACAAATGAATACGTAAAATATGGAATACAATTGAGAGATGGGGGACATTGCTGAGGATAGGGCCTGTCATGGAGGGTTTCCCCCAGGACACTCCTTAAGGGGAAAAGGGTGTTGGCCATTGTACATAACCAGAGGAGAATAGGCCAGGGGAAGGGAACAGCTTGCTCAGGTCTCCTGTGCTGGAGTAGTCTTGGCATGTTCGGAGAATATTGTTTTAGCTGAATAATGGGTCTGCAAAGATACCCACATCCTAATCTCCAGAGCCTATGATTATGTTAGGTTTCCTGACAAAAGAGATTTTACAGATGTGATTAAGTTAAGCACCTTAAGATGGGGAGATTATCCTAGGATGTCCAGATAGGCGCTGCATAATTATTTGGGTCCTTAAGGAAGTAAGAGGGTCTAAGTGAAGAGTAGGGTATGTGGTGAGATGACACACGCAGAGGTTGGGTGAGGCTAGGAAAGGCTACTGACCAAGGATTGTAGGTGGCCTCTAGAAAGTGACCAAGATGAGGAAATAGATTCTCCCCTTGGAACCTCCTCCAGAGGAACACAACCCAGCTGACACCTTGACTTTTGCCCAGGAAGAGCCATTTCAGACTTCTATACTCCAGCACTGTAAGAGAAGTCATTTCTGTTGTTTCAATCCACATGTTTGTGGTAATCTGCTATAACAGCGGCAACAAACTAATACAAACACCAACACGGGAAAGAACATAAGGTTGAAGAAAGACAGAGGCCAAAGTTGTGCCCTGGGGCCACGTTCGTCAAAAAAAGAACTTGGGCTATGGATGCACATGTGACAGAGTACAAGTGGGTAAAATAAACAAATACAAAACAAGAAATAGTTGATGTTTTATCCATTTCCAAGAATCTTTAATCTTTTGAAATTTGAATATGCCAAAAAAATTTAAGGAGTTATTCAAATGTATCATAATGAAAATTTTCTAGTGACCCATATAAACAGTCAGTATAACTTTGCTTCTTCCTAAACACCTTTGAATATCTGCACACACACAAAATTTGGATAAAATTTCAGTTGCTTCTTGAAATCATCTGAAACCCTACATGGATCTTAGCTTAAGGATTCTTGTACATCCAAAATTATTTTGAGCGACCTTTTTTTAGAAAATCAACTTTTATGTCCTTATTCCTTTCAGTTGAAGTAGGCTGTCTTAGCCTAGGTCCTGCAACAGAGGCTGAGACAATGTTCTGAATGCAGGTGACTTACTTTGGAAGTGAGCCCAGGGAGCAAGAGTAGAGGGTGAGAGCAGTGGGACTTGTAGCAGGGAAGCCAAGAAAACAAATTCAAGGAACCACTTGATCTTCCTACGCATCTTTAGAAATGTATCTTGGGACTATGCATGTAGTAGATGAAGGATAAACCAGTCAGTCAATGGCTCCTTTCTCCTATCAGTTCATGGCAGTTGTATGGTCATAAATTCACCTGCACTTCCAAGTGTACAACAGCAGATGCTGAGCAGCTTCCCCAGCCTTCTGTGGCCATGGACTCAGGGAGTCCTGGAGCAGGAAACAAGAGGTAAAGGTGCAGCCTTGGAGCCATGCTCCAAAGCTAACATTGCATTGGTGTTCTCTCAAAAAAAATCATCTTGCTTTGATAGGAGAGGAAAATTTGATTTTCACAGACGTTTACTTTTCATCATCCAAATTCAATCCAAGTTGTTTAGACTTTAGCAAATACATTGTTTGAAATGTTAATTTTTTCTGCATGCATTACAGTTTGTTTCTATCTAGATTATTTAATGAAACAATAAGTGAATTTTGCTATAACAGTAAACAATGTGCATTGCACTGTATGCTTATTTTGCGCCAGGCACTGTAATAAACAATTTATATGGCTTTTCTCAATGAATTCTCTCCATGACTCGAGTATCTCAGTGCTATCATCCCCTTTTCATAGAAGAGGATAAAGAGGCTTAAGGGTTAAATCAGTCACCAAGGATCACATGACTAGTACTGGGGGCAGAGTTCAAACTTGGGGTTTTCTCTTATCAGGGCGTTAAACCACTATGTTTCTATCTAGTATGGATGGGAGACTTCTTGGAGGGCTTGTTGAAACACAGGACATTCACTTCTCTCCCTATCAAGTTTCTGATCCAGCAGATCTGTGGTAGAACCTGAGAATCTGCATTTCTAATACATTCCTGAGTGATATGGACACTGCTGGTATGAGCACCTCATGTTGAGATCCAGCCACTGTGTGAGCCTAACCAGCCTCTCCAGGGGAACTTGCCCATTCAAAACAGCAGCTTGAGATCCTTCCAAACTTTATTCCTAAACTTTTGTGCTTCTGTTTGTACCTTCTACTTTAGTGGAAAGAGGATAATATTGGATAAGTTCTTCTGAGATGACTTCTTTCTGGAACACTTAGCCATTTTCCTTCCCACTCCAACCCTCACCACCAGCACATGACCCAGAGCTTTGCGCCTATTAGTGGTAGAAATGTGTTCAGCTCCCAACGCATTTTTTTTGTGGTTGAAACTCCAAAGAAGCACATCCATCTTACAAATGATGTTTCAACTCTGCCTAAAACATAAATATTTATGAGAGTGAGGTTAGCTATTTGGCATGCAATACATATTTTTTGTTAAAGTTTTCCCATTAGAAGACAGTTGCCCGGGAAAGCCTTAGAAACGAATATTGCATTTCATTTCATAAAGACTGTAGAAAACTAAACAGCAAGAGAATCCACATTCCAATTGCTGATGAGAGGTGAGGACATGTTCCCACAATCTCCCAGTGCTAATGAATTACAGTCTCAAGATGCAGCATGGCTCAGTATTGTGTTTCCAGGCCATAATTAAAGAAGGAAAGTATTATGGAATTATGACTGAAGAAAATTTTATGAACCGATGAAAGAGCAGATGATCATGGGGGTTGGCTGATCTGAGAAAAGGAGCAGTTCAAAGGGGGCAGAGTAAAACTCATTCATGGGTCCTTCCATGCTCAGTTGGACAAGATGGACACCAAACAGATACTAGGGTCCACCATGGTGAAGGATACTTTGCAGTCAGCCATACTTGGCTCTGCCAGTTGGAGTTTAACAATATAAGGGGGAAGATTGCTCTACCCAGTTAAAGTCAGAATGTCAATCCTCCCTAACACTGGGATACTGGTAGATCTAGGAGAGGAAATCTACTCTCGAGTATCTAAAAGATTACCTAGACCACTTTGCCTGAGAGGCGGATTTCATTTTCAAGAGATATATTGGAAAAAGTGTGGCTCTTGGAGTCAAACAGACCTACTTTCACTCACAACTTTGTCTTGGGTTACCTTAGTGAGTCTACAGAAGCCTAGACTTTGCTCATTCTTGGTTTTTCTCATCTCAGGATAACTTGGACCTTGCAGTGTCAATATGAGGAATACGGAGGTGTGCTTCTCATGACTTAGTCATATGCCCTGAAATAACCCTGTACCCAGAGCAATGCACACAGTAGAGAGAGATACATAGTCTACCTTTTCATAGTCTTAATATTAATATTTTAGATTTAATGTTCATAAAGGTATTTGCTGATTTTGAGGAAAGCAGAAAAGAAGAAGCATTTCTCTTAAAGCAACTATCAGAAATGCTTTCGTGCAGTGCCTGTGGCTCAGAGGGGTAGGGTGCCAGCCCCATATGCTGGAGGTGGCAGGTTCAAACCCAGCCTCAGCCAAAAACTGCAAAAAAAAAAAAAAAAAGAAAAGAAAAAAGAAAAAGAAAGAAAGAAAGAAATGCTTTCCTCCAGGTTTCTAGGGCTTTATCTGCTCACATTTAGAGGTTCAGATAGAAAATATTAGGTATAGGTTCAAGTAATTGTACAATTAGGGCCATGTTGCTTTTCAGTTGACAAGGTAAACCTATGCTGTATGTGCTGCCAAGTCAGAAGTTGAGATAGAGAAGAGAAACAAAAAAGATGAAGGGAAAGTGACACAAGGGGTGGGGGGAAGAGAGAGAGGAGGAGAGAAAAAGAGAGGGAGGAAGGAAGAGAGGGGAAAAAAGAAGGGAGTGGGAGAGAGAGGGAGAAAGGAAGGGAGTGGGGAGAGAGAGAAAAGGGGCGAGAAGGAAGAGGTTGGGGGAGAGAAAGAAAAAACACCTACTTTCAGACAATTCATTAGATGGAGAATGAGAGGGAATGATAGGAGGAGGTCTAACATTATGTGGCAATCCAGGTGTCCAATGTCATCCACAACAGAAGAATAGATAGTCTTCTTGGGTGGCCTCCCCAGCTCAGTGAGGCTGAGGTAGGTCCCTCATGTGCATCATTTCATGTAATTCTCACAGCAGCTGAATAGCAGGTACATTTTTTTTTCATTTACACTGTAAAGACGAGAAATCTAGGAGAGACACTTGAGGAGTTGCGACTGCCCTGCAGAACACTCTTACCTTGCCCACCATGGCCTTGAATGTCCTGTTTCTTCTCCACCCCCAAACTCTGCTGTATTTATCATAATCATGAGGCAAAGACAGAATTCATATGATACAGCAGCTTACTTTTTGGGGTAAAAGGCAGAAGTATGTGAGGAAGAAAATGATTAGAAGAGAGGCCATGGCCCAGCCTGTGCTTTTGTCACTTTGAATTTGCAGTTGTGCTGGAGAAGAAAAGAACACATGGTGATGTGGGCCATTCTCACTGGGGTTAGATGGTATCTCAGGGTGGTTTTGATTTGCATTTCTCTAATAGATAGGAATGATGAACATTTTTTCATATGTTTGTTAGCCATTCGTCTGTCTTCTTTAGAGAAGGTTCTGTTCATGTCTCTTGCCCATTGATGTATGGGATTGTTGGCTTTTTTCATGTAGATTAATTTGAGTTCTCTATAGATCCTAGTTATCAAGTTTTTGTCTGATTCAAAATACGCAAATATCCTTTCCCATTGTGTAGGTTGTCTGTTTGCTTTGGTTGTTGTCTCCCTGGCTGTACAGAAGCTTTTCCGTTTAATGAAGTCCCATTTGTTTATTTTTGTTGTTGTTGCAATTGCCATGGCAGTCTTCTTCATGAAGTCTTTCCCCAGGCCAATATCTTCCAGTGATTTTCCTATGCCTTCTTTGAGGATTTTTATTGTTTCATGCCTTAAATTTAGGTCCTTTATCCATCTTGAATCAATTTTTGTGAGTGGGGAAAGGTGTGGGTCCAGTTTCAGTCTTTTACATGTGGGTATCCAGTTCTGCCAACACCATTTATTGAATAGGGAGTCTTTCCCCCAAGGTATGTTCTTGTTTGGTTTATCAAAGATTAGGTGGTTGTAAGATGTTAGTTTCATTTCTTGGTTTTCTATTTGATTCCAAGTGTCTATGTCTCTATTTTTGTGCCAGTACCATGCTGTCTTGACCACTATGGCTTTGTAGTATAGCCTAAAATCTGGTATGCTGATGCCCCCCAGCTTTATTTTTATTACTAAGAACTGCCTTAGCTATACGGGTTTTTTTTCTGGTTCCATACAAAATGCAGAATCATTTTTTCCAAATCTTGAAAGTACAATGTTGGTATTTTGATAGGAATGGCATTGAATAGGTAGATTGCTTTGGGAAGTATAGACACTTTAACAATGTTGATTCTTCCCATCCATGAGCATGGTATGTTCTTCCATTTGTTAAAATCCTCTGCTATTTCCTTTCTCAGGATTTCATAATTTTCTTCATAGAGGTCCTTCACCTCCTTTGTTAGGTATATTCCTAGGTGTTTCATTTTCTTTGAAACTATGGTGAAGGGAGTTGTGTCCTTAATTAGCTTCTCATCTTCACTGTTTTTGGCGTATACAAAGGCTACTGACTTGTGGACATTGATTTTATATCCTGAAACATTACTGTATTTTTTGATGACTTCTAGGAGTCTTGGGGTTGAGTCTTTGGGATTCTCTAAGTATAATATCATGTCATCAGCAAAGAGGGAGAGTTTGACCTCCTCTGCTCCCATTTGCATTCCCTTTATTTTCTTGTCTTGCCTAATTGTATTGGCTAGAACTTCCAGCACTATGTTGAATAGTAAAGGTGACAGAGGACAACCTTGTGTGGTTCCAGTTCTAAGAGGAAAAGCTTTCAGTTTTACTCCATTTAGTAAAATATTAGCTGTGGGTTTGTCATAGATAGCTTTAATCAGTTTTAGAAATGTGCCACCTATGCCTATACTCTTCAGTGTTCTAATTAGAAAAGGATGCTGGATTTTATCAAATGCTTTTTCTGCATTTATTGAGAGGATCATATGTTCTTTATTTTTGCCTCTGTTAATATGTTGAATAACGTTTATGGACTTGTGTATGTTAAACCAGCCTTGCATCCCTGGGATGAAACTTACTTGATCATGATGTATGACTTTTTTGATGATAAGCTGTAATCTATTGGCTAGCATTTTGTTGGGAATTTTTGCATCTATATTCATGAGTGAGATTGGTCTGAAATTCTCCTTTTTGGTTGGGTCTTTTCTTGGTTTTGGTATTAGGGTGATGTTTGCTTCATAGAATGTGTTGGGGAAGATTCCTTCTTCCTCAATTTTTTGGAATAATTTCTGACACTGCTGGTGGGACTGCAAGCTAGTACAACCTATCTGGAAGGAAGTATGGAGAAACCTCAAAGCACTCAAGCTATACCTCCCATTTGATCCTGCAATTCCATTACTGGGCATCTACCCAGAAGGAAAAAAAATCCTTTTATCATAAGGACACTTGTACTAGACTGTTTATTGCAGCTCAATTTACAATCGCCAAAATGTGGAAACAGCCTAAATGCCCACCAACCTAGGAATGGATTAACAAGCTGTGGTATATGTATACCATGGAATACGATTCAGCCATTAAAAAAAATGGAGACTTTACATCCTTCGTATTAACCTGGATGGAAGTGGAAGACATTATTCTTAGTAAAGCATCACAAGAATGGAGAAGCATGAATCCTATGTACTCAATTTTGATATGAGGACAATTAATGACAATTAAAGTCATGGAGGGGGAAGCAGAGAGAGGGAAGAAGGGAGAGGTGTGGGTCCTTGGTGTGTGTAACACCTTCTGGGGGCAAGACATGATTGCAAGAGGGACTTTACCTAACAAATGCAATCAGGGTAACCTGGCTTATTGTACCCTCAATGAATGCCCAACAATAAAAAAAAAAAAAATGGAAAAAAAATTTTTAAAAAGAAAAATAAATAAATAAATAAAAGAATACATGGGAGAAGAACGAGGCCTTGGAGAGTGATGAGTGGGATTTGGAAATCATATGAAAAGAAATCCAGAAAACAATGAAAAGGTAACTCATCAAAGTATTATAATTTCATGATGATTTTCAACTTGGGAGAGGTCAATAATAGAAGGGTTTGTTACCTGTCTTTCAGATAATTCATCAGTAGGTTAGCATATTCTGGGATATTCAGTTCCCATGAGGCCCTAAGCTTATGCTAACACTTGAGAGTGTTTAAAATAACACCTTAAATTGATAATGTTCTTTGAGTTCTTGTCATGAAGATATTTTAGATGATACTTAGCATTATTTCAAGCAATCATATATTAGTAATTCCAATACTATTGATTCAAATAATTTTAGACTTGTTGAAATAAGTATATGTAAGAAGTGATGGCTTAATTATTGGATTTTGTGAATGCATTCATTCTAATCTCTCTTTAGTCCATGCTGCATTTAAGTTATTTTGTTCAACTCTTACAAGAGCAACAAAGGAAGTCCTATAATAATCAACATGCATAAACTCTCATGCACATGTACATATATGTATAAAGTGGCACATTTCAAGAGTTAATGAGAGCCACTACTGCTTGGATCTTATTTTCATTAAGAACAATTAATTCAACATATACTTATTGGGCATCTTCCCCAAGAAACACTTAGTAGTAACTATTATAGATATTAAGATAAACAGTAATTCTTGCTCCTAATCAAATCAAAATATGGTCTAGGAGATAGAGAAATGAACAGCATGTGTGATGATACTTGCTTTAAACAACTATAAAGAGCCTGGTTGAGAGGCTACTACTGCTTCAAATTCTCTCTCTCTCTCTCTCTCTTTTTTTGTTTTGGAGACATAATCTCACTTTGTTGCCCTTGGTAGAGTGTCCTGGCATCATAGCTCACAGCAACCTCAAACACTTGGGCTCAATTGATCCTTTTGCCTCAGCCTACAGGTGCCCGCCACAAAGCTCAGTTATTTTTTGAGATGGGGGTCTCACTCTTGCTTAGACTGGCCTTGAACTCTTGAGCTAAAGCAATTCACTACCTCAGCCTCTCAGAGTGCTAGGATTACAGGTGTGTGCTTCAAATTCTTTACACTGCAGTTTGGTCTTTTTTTCTGGGAGAATCATAAGCCTATAGAATTCAGCCAAGTGTTCAGGTGCATGTTGGGTTCCTTCTTATGTCATACCTCTAGCATTTCCCAAGGCCTAATAATACCTATCCATTTAAGTACTGGGATTTCAAAATAATCACTAGAGAACTACTTATGAAACACTCTTGGTACCACTAAGAAAAGGACAGTAGCATTTCTGTGAGGGAGCTGGAGAGAGTGGCCAGAATGTAAGGTAAGTGTTTGCTAATCCAGTTTGCCTTAGATAGGGATCACAAAATTTAGACTTCTCTCCTCTTTTACCCACCCACTAATTCCAAACATATTACAGCTTTAAATTCTGCGGGGGCCTGAAGGACTACTTAGGGAGTGAAGAGAAGGAAGTGACTACCTTACCTAATTTTTCTAAACCACTCCACTGAACTTGAGTAGCTTCATGTGTAGCAAATGGAAAAATTCACGCATTTTAGAGCTCATTCTTACAGAAAGACACTCGACTTTCAAAAAAACTAGGCTCCTCTCCCCTGACCATTGACATCCTCAAATCAATGTGGGATGTTAGGAGCAAATCCCTGATTTTGTGAAGTGGACAGTTTTTGTGTATGTTTGACAATAAGTCTTTTTTCGGTGCAGTTTCTTTCCTGCTTGCTGGCATGTTAAGATGTGCACTGGAAATGCATTCAGTCTCTTCCCTTTGATTTCTGGAAATTCCCTCACCTTTTCATTTGTTATTTTCTGTGGAGCTTCTGGTTTGACTTTCCTGCTGTCAGGTGGGAGCCTCTGTGCATTTCTAGAGTTGCATTTTTCTTTTGAAAGTTGTCAATGAATTACGGAGCTGATGCCTTTGGCTTCCACTTGAAATTCCTTCATTGAGGCAGTAAATTGCCTTATGCAAAAAAGGAATCACATAAAAACAAATAAAATTGAAGCAATGAATGAGGGAGAATACCCACCAAGTGTGTAGTGGGTCTTCTCATCAACATAGGGCTTGTTCCCTGGTTGGGGGTCATGTGTACATCTCAGCTCCCCAGGTTTGGACCTCAAATTCTGGCACCCCTTTCTAGATCTGAGATTTCCACTGCTGAAATGGGGAAGCCACCTGTCTTGTGGAGGCCAGCTGGAGGCCAGCTTTCAGGTGAGGTGACAGGGAGAGCTTTGCCCTTTAAGTCTTATTTGTATGACAAATTTTACCAAGCTCTTAAGAGTTGGAGAATGGCGGTTCCATGACTATTAATAGAAAATAACATCATCTATATTAAAGGACAGGTATATTTCAGAATAGGGATTCACAGTAGTTGGCATCTTGGGGCAGTTTTTTTTTTTTTTTTTTCAAATGGGAAGAATCTGTTCTTTGTTATGTAAATGAAAAAGACTGAGTTCCTTGACTAAGGAGAGGGTAGAACCTTTTTGGCTTGCTGACGCCTGATCCTTTCTAAGAAACTTGGTATGTGCCAATTCTGGAAAGAAGGAGTCTCTTTGGGATGGGTTTCCCTGAATGAGAAATTTATGTTCCCTGAAAGGTAGAGGGAAATCTCGGTGCTGATGATGGGAATCCTAGCTCTCTTCAGGAGGAACTCTTCCACCCTGTGTGTGGTTAAGTTTGGAAGTCCCTTTGCTCATGACTAAATACTACCTTGGGCTTAGGGGACCTGCACATGTCAGTGCATACTAAAAGAGCTTTATCCTTGGAGCCCACAGTGGGGCATTGCCACAAAACTGCCAGAGATGTGGGTCATGGACAGTAACCACACAATAATGAGCAAATACCCACCAGGCTGTACTAGGTCCATGTTTAACAGTGACACCTTGTGGCAGCAGAAGGGCCAACATAACCATTACCTCAATGGTCAAAACATCAGCTAAATTAGAAAGACTTTTATCATGGAAAAATAACCCTGGAGTCTAAAAAAATTATAGTCACACCTATGTCTTTTCCTTGCTAATAGCAGGGTTGGTAAATAGGTTGACTTGATTGCAGGGAGATTTCACATCCCCTCCCTTTTAGATCAATGGGCATGAAGGTGATAAGATTTCAGAAGCAAGCTTACGAATCACCCAGGAGTGACCTTTGCAATCATCACTTAAGTACTTAACAATTTTAAAATACAGGGTTCAAAATTGGGTTTATTTCGGGAGTCACTAGATGTAAAGCAGATGAGCTAAAAAGGTAATGGGTGTGTGCACATGTGAATACTTGTGCGTGTTTATGTGTGTGTGTTTTCCACTGTGTGCAGTAATGAAAACACTTATGTTCCTAGGTCACTAGATTTTCCTGAATCATCCTGTGGAGGCAGGACAGACTAAATTTTATGCAGTACCTTTGCTGCAGTGTAGCTGCTGGAGAACTCCAAAGAGCCTACAAGCAGGTGTGGTCCCTACAGATGCAAAAGACTTTTTCTCACACACTACACCTAAAGCTCGTTTCTCTTTGTGTGACAGAGTCTTTGAGAATCTGATTTTTTTGCCTAATCATTCTGGGACTGATCCTTTTGTGGAAGCTTGAAGAATTCTTACTTTGAATGCTTCATGTTCTGGTCACTCTGATTTATGTCTGAGACTGAGAAAATTCAAAGGATGTTCAAGGAGTGAGGTTGTGCTGATTATGTCTGTGTAATTGCAGTAAAATCTGGTGGCAAAATGATGCCAACTACAGTTCTTCCTTACTTAAAGAACATAATATTGAGAATTCATTAACAGTCAAACCAAGTAAAATTTCTCCTACCTCTGGTTGGTGTAGCATTTTGGGAAATAAATAGAGTGCTATAGGGAACAAGATGCCGTGTGATTGAGCTTTGATGATGGCAGCACAGATGATGACAGCAGATGAATTTAAACGTTTGAGCTAAAGAATTTTGTGCCTTTGTTCTAAACATGGAGAAAGTTAAAAATGCTCTAAGAACCCCCTTGTTCTAACCTCTCTTTCTATATTTTTGTACATATGGAGCTTTCCTGCCATTTGAGGAATCATATGCCAGCACACTAGGTTTAGGAAAACAGATAAGTTAGAGTAGAATCAAAATGACAATTAATACATTTATTTCTTTTCACCTTCTATGTAAGTTAATGGGTGTTAATTAATAGGTACTAAAAAGTCAACATTATAGGGTAGGATTCTTAAACATTTTGGGGTCCAATACAGTGGCAACCGTTTCAATCATTGTAATATACTCTCCTACAAGTAGTGTTTAATTACAGGGATTAGCAAGCAGAGACTCTCTTAGTTAACTAATTTTTCTAGACATATTCCTGCCAAAAATCCCTGGTACCTACATTTCGCTACAGTGTAGATGATGGAGATGATGATCTTGTGGTGAGAAAGAAAGACTACAGAGAATCTATATAATTGGCTGAAATAACATCTCCAAGGAGCAGGAGCTCGGTAATCTTGCAAATCAAATTAAAAGCAAAACAAACTATTTCCTTTTCAGTGGGACAGAATTCTAATGTCCTTCTGGTATTAAAGAAGCAAAACAGTCTTAATTGTTTATTGATTATTCAAATCATAGAAACCTGAGATAGATTAGTATCTATCTAATGAACTTCAGGACCATTATGATGGTACTCTAATATACCTGATTAGTATATATCAACCTGAAATTCAGGTTTCAAATCATAGAAACCTGAGATATATTAGTATGGTGCAACTGTTCTCTCTTAGTGTGGTGGGGTCAGGGCTTAATGGGAAAGCAATGTGCTAACAGTTAAGCATCTCTGCTGCGTAAGAATGAGTCTCCGTGTTGCTCTTCTGTTTGGGTTGATCTGGGATGCAGAGTGCAGAGGTGGTCCCTTCATTAGCCTGCAGGGTGTGGAAGCATCAGTAGTAATTTTTCCAGCAGACTGAGAATAAGCCTTGATACATTTATAGAGAAACTTCCGTTTGGTCTCTCTAGCTAGGGGGACACCTGCCAAAGAATGAGCTGGCAAAGAATAAGAAGCAGTGAGGGTTGGGGGATCCTCAAAGACGATCCTTTGCTACCCAAATGAGTTTTTGGTCAAAGTCTTTGAGCACAGTGTAAGAATGAAAAATAGAGTGGGAGGAATATTTTTCGGCTATTTTGCAATCTAATAATGTCAGCTTTTAGGGTTGAGGAGAAGGAAAATATGGAGGAGGATGGGAAGGAATTAAAAATATTCTGAGATTAAAATGTTATCTTTAAATATTGTGCTTCAATTGCACAGCGACCAAAGGCTTTCGCGCTGGCTGCCAAGAACGACTAAATCTTGGTTTCCTGGCGGTGGAAAGTAATTAACTGTTCCCCGGCGCCACTAGGTGGAGATGTAGGTTTACTCAGCACTGAGTCCCTGGCTAAAAATGGCCTGTGGTGGCTGCAAAATCCTTAACAAAAATTTAAAATGTTCAAGATTGATCAATTATGAATCATTTTAGTCACGAATTCACACTAATCTTTAAAGGGGGGGCACAGGGAATTTTAAAAATCCTACATCATACAACAGCAGCAAAAACCCTCCACGTGCGCTTGTAAATTTGTCCGTGAGAATTATTTTTTTAAGCCCCAAGTTCTGATGTTTAAGACTCTGAGAGAATAATCACGCCATGTTATAAATTGCTGCCAATACACACATATTTTCCTTTATTCTCACGCCAGCTGCTCGCTCATGCTACCAGTGGTCAGGAACAAACAAACAAAAACTACCCCTAAAAAAAACAACGCGGAGCTTCCTTTCCAACTTCACCCGTGGAAATGTGCCAGCAACTGGCAGGAGTTGGAAATTTGAGTTTAAGGGGTTGTTTCTAAATGTAGTACTTTTTGAGAATCTCATTACCTCACATCTTGATGTGTGAAGTGTGATTCACAGCGCAGTTTGCTAAAGGCTAGTTAGCGCTTGTCTCAGCGGTCGTAGGTGTCTAATATCCCATTGATCAAACCTTAATGAAATGAAGCATTGCAGTTTGTTTTGGCTAAGCTTCTTCTCTCTACTCAGTTGATCCCTTTTCTTTTATGTAAACTTTTCTATGCCCATTGCTAGATGGCATGGGCTATCAGATGGTTTCCAGAATAGACAATGGATACCAATCATTTTCTAGAAGGGCAGAGAGTCATTTCTTATTCCTCCTTTCACACTTTTCTCCCAGATGAGAATGGTCCTGAAGTTCATTTAATCCTTCACTCACATTTTCTCTCTCCCCCATTCTCTTGCCCTCTTTCATAGAAAGAATGCCTCATAGATTTCATCTGAGTCGCCCATGTAACCCTACTCTTCAGAGTGGCTATTCCACCTGCCAGCATCCTATTTAAAGACTCCATTTTCTCATGAAGTAAAGGAACTTCCCATGTATGGGTGGGAAAGTGCAAATTGCAATGTAATTATTGCTACATTAAATTTGGTCCAAGTTGAAATCCTTTTCCCAATGAATATCAAAGTTGAAAAATAATGAACTTTGGCATTAAAATAATCATCATACCAAAAAAATTAACATGTTTTACTTAATATTTTCTCCTTTAAAATTTCCAAATACTCAAAGTTTTTATCACTATGTAAATTCATCCATAAAGAAAAGTGGGAATCATTTTTTAGTGGTTATTATTTACCAGCAAAAGACAAAAACAGGGGCAGAAGATTAAAATATTTTTAAAAATAGGATTTAAATCTAAGAAATTGTTTAATAATTTCTATAATAATAATTCTATCTGTTGTAATGTAATATCCAAATAACCTTATATTTATTTCTTAAACCTATGCTCTCAATTAGGATTGTACAAAATCAGATAATTCATCCCCAAAATCAGATAATTCGTCTTCTTCATATAGGAGATTATATGAAGAAGTCCCATTTTCTAATTTCAGTCATAACTTTTTTTAAATTTGTTTTTGAGACAGAGTCTCACTCTGTTGCCAAGACCAGAGTGCTGTGGCATTAATCTAGCTCACAACAACATCAAATTCCTGTGTTCAAGGGACCTGCCTGCTTCAGCCTCCTGAGTAGTTGAGACTACAGGTGCCCACCACCACAATCAGCTAATTTTTCTTTCTTTTTTTTTTTTTAGTAGCAGTGGGGTCTCCTTTTTGCTCAGGCTAGTCTCTAACTCGTGACCTCAAGTGATCTTCCTGCCTTTCCCTCTCAGAGTGCGATTACAGGATGACAGGTATGAGCCACCACACCCAGGTTAGTCATGAGCTGTTAGAAAAAGGATATTTCACATCAACACATGGCATACTCACAAGATATTTTCAGATTCTGTGGAAAGGAGTTTAGGTATAGAGCACATTTCTTCGTTGAATAGATGTTAAAAGCCTATTATGAGCACTACAATGCATCAAGGTCCTGGGGGATGCCAGGCTCACCACGCCTTGGCACAGACTAACCACAGGCATCATGCTTTTTAGAAATGCTAACATCAGTGCTGCATGGATATTATCTATAAAATGATTCTTCTTTATTTAGCAAGAGAAGCCCCACAGATGTCCCTGGAGTTTTAGGTAGAAATACTATGTATAAAATCCTTTATCCATAAGAAAAAAACAAAACTAACCTTTATTAATAGGATACAACTTTCTTAAAAACAGCTGATTTCTTTTTATTGTATGCTTCCTAATTACCAGATTTAAGCACTTTACATGGATAAACTTCCATTATCTATGCACATTGCTGGCATATATGTAGTATAAGAATATATTTATTTACAACATCTTGTTAACATTTTCTAATAGGCAAAGTTGTTCTTAATAATTTTGGATGTATGAATTATTCTTAAATATTTTTCTCTAATCCTGGAGGAGTACTACTTTTTTTTAAGAAGAGATAAATATATTTTCTCTCAGTTGAAATCCACTTCTATATAGGACTATTTTAAAAATTTACAAATACCATTTTTAACATCTCATTAGTTCTTTGAAAATATTTGTAAGGTAAATATTTTAATTTTATTGTGATGGTACATTAAGGGCTAGAATGGCACTTTTCCATGAAGGATGATATTAAGAAAAATAGTTTTGTTTTGTTTTTAAATCAGTCTACTTATTTCTTTATTCTTATTTTTTTAAATCAGTCTAATTTATTTCTACTTATTGGTATAATAATCTTAATTCTAATTATTGGTATAAGTAGAAATAAATTAAGATAACAAAATATTTTAGAATAAAACTATATATTGATTAGTGAAAAGAGCTGTTTTCACCAATACTTATATGAATAGCTTACATATATACATTCAACACACATGAGATTTCTTCTCAGCACACTCATGTCATCGACATAAACTTCCTTCACTGAAGACAGACAGACACAATTGAACCATGAATATTGACATGAACAGATTGAGTTCGAACATAAAAGTCACATTTTAGAAAAACTAAAATTTAGAAAAATCCATATCTAGAAAAGAATTCAAACCATAACTTAGAGGATGCTGGGAAGAGACTAAATTCCACTCTGCCTATGAACTCCGCACTCCTCTTAGTGAGATGTCTCCCTTTTATCCTATTGAAATTTAAATGTTGCCTCATCGACTACAGATTGGAAGGGAAAGAGGTATGTTTGTCTAACCAGGTTTCTCCTCAAATATTAAATATTAAAAGTTCAGGAAATTTGGTCTTGGATATCATGACGCACTGAGGTGTATATGTTCAGTTTGTGTATACAAACATGCCTTCTGAGAAGCCAGTCACATCAAAACTAAGGATCATGGAAAGAAACCTCGCATTAAAATAAAAAGGATGGGGTCGGTGGATCGAGTGAAGAGGAATATTAGTTACCAGAAATCTTCTTACTAAGCAATTATTTTGGCTTATTTCGTTATCTGTTATAACTCCAGCTGACCTCCAAATGAAACGTTCAAAGAAGAGCAGGCAATCGCTACATAAGAGATGGACTAAAATTGACCAACAAGGCAGGACTTGTTTTTTGGCTTTGATGCCCCTTCACCATGGTAAAGCCAGGGAGAGGAGGCTCATGGTCTGTCACATTTATTTCTGATCAATCTACATAAGAATTGTCAGACTAGCACATTTCACTGCTGCTAACTTTTGGAGTTGAAAAGCATTTGCTTCAGGTTTTCACTTTTCATTCTTAGATTCTCTGGTCTTCTTGACAAAAGTGCATTTTGTGGACATTTTTAGTTGTTCGGTATGTTGATCAAACTAGATAGGAGAAAATTAAAAAAAAAAAAAGAGGAAGATGACCACCTTGAGAGTCTCCTCCATTGACAGAACATATGTTTGATCAAAATGCAATGTCATTTGTCTTTCCTGGCTCTTTGTCGATCATGTTTGCTGGAAGGATAAGTGAACTCCACGGAAAGGCATTTATCTAAATTATCCTGATAAAGTGCCATCACTCTGGGTAAAAAGAAAAATGAGCTGGGAGGCCAGTCTGAGACAAGTGCCATACACTTGAATCAATCGAGGAAAAACATAAAAATGCATTGTGCAACCACTGTTTTATATACATGTGTTTATGTGTGAGTCTGCGTACACTAGAATCTACTATGCTAAAAGTATCTTTGTGCTTAGTTATTCAACTCTTAAAAACTTTATCACAGTCCTTACAATGCACCAAGGTTGATATAAACCAAGAATCATCACTGGCTCACTGATAAAAAGCCAGAAACCAAATTGTAAACATATATAGGTAATGTCTGAGAGACTGTGCTGACAAGTAGATAAGAAGATAAATGTAGAGTTTCCCTTAATTAGCCTTTCTTAATTAAAAACAGCAGCAGTATTGTGATCAAAATGAACTCTGGTGGGAGCATGGTCACTTGGTCTTCTGGGTATCACTTGAGGAAAATTAGATTTTTTTTTCCCTTCTAGGATAAATTGTGCACTAAAGAAGGAATAAATGGTGTCTGTGAGCAGTGTCCCCTTGGTTTTTATCTGTGTGAGATGGATGTGCCTCTTGCCGTTTGCAGAATGGCGTGGGGGCAGACTTAGCCATCATTAGCACCCCAGGATGGATCCAATTCACTAATTACTTATGCTGTCCTGGTTCACTGAGATTTAAGTACCAAGTCAATCCCATTATCTGCAGTCTCCCAAGCTTGCCAGAGCCATCCGTCTTTCATGGAAAAGAAGCACAAGGGTTATCAATTGGGCCCTGCAAGACTTGGGATTTTCCTACTTTGGAAGAAGGCAAGATTAGTCCTGACTCAAGTCTGGCCCCTCTAAGCCGCCACTTTGGATGCGATAAAAGTAAACGGTGACAATTATCCATAACTACGTGAAAAACCAGGAGAGAAAAGGCAGAGAGCAAAGGGAAGGGAGGGGCATAAATGAATAAAAAAAAAAATGAAGAGAGACAGAGAAACATGCTTCGGAAAGGATGTCTGCCCTGCTTCAACACCGGGCCAGGGTTCCAGGCAGTTTTTCACATCACCTCCCAGCAAGAAATGACAATTCATCTGTTACAAACACATGATAATATAAGCAGAAATCAGGAATTAAAAATATTCTGAAAGCCCCAGGCCTCCTCTGAGAGGAGGGATGGCGGGGGAGGGGGCCCCCAGGAGGGAGAAGCAGATCCAGGAGCCTCGTGGAGCGGCCTCCTCACCTTGGCTGTGCTCTCTGTCTGTGGGCTGTGAGGCCAGGCCGAGCTTTGTGGCATGGGTGACTGGCACTGCTCTGCTGAGGAGAAGGCCCTGGCAGCTACTGGTGGTGCTGACACATTCATTTGCACACTTTAGGAAGCAGCAGTGTGGCTACTAATACAAAAAAGAATCTTCTAAGCAGCATGACATCTCTTGGAATGGAATATTTGTCTTTACAAATGATTGCTCTGCTGCCAGCACTTGACACGGTGCTCGCAAACATGTGTAATTGTTGGAAGTGTAATGATGATTATTTGCATATTTAATGTTCAAACAGTACTGAAGAAGCAACCTAGACTAAACCTTTTAGGGGAAGATTTGAATGTGTTCGGCATCAGCCTGAGGAGTCCCAGGAAGTAGGAGGCATCCAATGGAGAGCAAATGCAGGAATAATCGGCTTCAAGTTCAACTGTACCTCCCTGCCTAGGTGCTTTTATTCACGGACACAATAGCGCACTCTGGGCCCATGTGGGGTGGGAAGTTCCCCAGCACCAGAAAGGCCCTTTCTCTTGGCTCCAGTTCAAACGTTAACTGCAAGACGCCCTGTATCAGCCTGGTTTTACATTAACCAACTGTGAATGCAAGAATGGTGGCCAGGACATAGGGGTGTGGAGATGTGATGGGATGAGGAGGGAGGATACACACCGAGTTCATTATACTTCTTATCCACTGGCAGTGGAAATTGTCCACCCATCCCTCAACCCCGAAGAAATTATTCTTGGGAAAGAAATGAGCTGAATCATTGAGATGGCGTTATATTCACATTTGCAGGGAGAACATTTCACTCTCTTAGCAAGTAGATGTACTTCCATGCACGTAAGATTCCACTTTGTGCTTGGTTGGACCTTTGTTCTATCGAAAGCTCTTTTTCTCATAATATTCCTTAGAAATAGAGAGCAGTTGGTAATCTAATGGAATTAAAAGCACCTCTTCCCGATTTTCCACCTCCCTCAAATTTAGAATCAAATGGCTCTAAGGGGCCCACAGGTGTGAAGTTCAATGCTTTGTATTTCTGTTTTGGGGCTGTGGATCACAACAGTTTGTAAGGCCACCTGTAGGATTAGTGGGGGCCTTTTTCCAAAGTAGAATCCCTTGTAGGAAACATCACAGGAAATCCCAAACTCAGAATATTCCTTGTACATAATTTCTTAATTTATGCTTGCTCTTAATTTCTTATTGGTGGCAAAGGCACTGGCTCTTGGGATGCTAGGCCTGTTTGCTTTTGCCAGCCGAGCCGAGCTTCCCCACACATGTGAAAGCATCTTGAACAACTTGAAACAAGGAGACTGTGCCACGTGCTCCAAATCAGCAGGAAAGGAGATTTTAGATGGTGGTAATCATCTCAGGGAAAACACACCTCGCTGAAATCAATAGAATAATTTTCGATAATGTAGCCACTTGATCTGGTAATTTGGCCTTTCACCTGTAGTGAACAACTTCACTGGAGACTTTCTGAGCTATTAGATGCCTCTTACTTGGAGGCTATGTTGTTCTTATCTTTCAAAATATGTCACATAATTAGCTTTTGAGCAGAGTGCGGTGCACCCTCCTCTTTTCTGTCTGTTGCCTTTCTCTGCCACCACACAGCACCCCTCCCAACACCCCTCCTCTGACCCTGCCCCACCTCCAGGCCCCGTCCTCTGACCTGTTCCAACCCAGTGCCCCTCCCCTGAATGCACCCCACTCCTGAGCCTGTCCTATCCCCTGCCGCATGCAGCACCTTCTCCTCTGACTCCATCCCCCATCCCTTCCTAAGCCACTGGGGAACCAGCCATTGCTCATCACCAAACTGTATCCTGAGCCACGAAGGAAACAGCCATTGCTTGTCACCAAACTGCATACTTGGGTTTGGAGGGAGGGAGGGTACAAGAAACTCAACTCCATTATCATCATGTAAATCGATTTTATTTTTTAAATCTAGTGGCTGAATAGAGACGACACATCTCCATTGCCAACCTGGTCATCTCAGCCTTGGCTCCTGGCAGGGCCAGGGAGTGACTGAAACTGCTTCTATGAGCGCGGTCTGTAGCCATGGAATGATTCACCTGCAGCTGACGGGGCTTGGCAATGTCACCTTTGCATCCCTGTCACATGACCAATTCTTTAGAAGTTAAGCTATACTTCTAGAGTACTTTTTTTTTTTTTTTTTTAATTGTTGGGGATTCATTGAGGGTACAATAAGCCAGGTTACACTGGTTGCATTTGTTAGGTAAAGTCCCTCTTGCAATCATGATTGTAGAGTACTTTTGAGCATCAAAGTGGTCGTCCACCTTGTGGTAGGGTGAGGTAGGGATAGGGAGGCAAGGAAGTCTGACAATGAACAATTCTGTAGTTCAGGTACACCCCCGAACCCATGCCTCCCAATCCTCCCAATAATCTGATAATATACGGAGCACTACATATTATTACCAAGTCCCCATTTAATAGATCAGGAAATCTGGGCATGAAGAGAGTACTAACAGCCTTGACATCTCCCAGCTCCAGAGGGATGAGATGAGGATTCAAACCCAGGCATCTCAGCACCAGCATCTGTGCCCCAGCCATCACACTGCCTGCCCCCCAGGGTTGTCAGCTACACCTCCTCTCTTGATGTTCATTTGAACACTGTATATGAAGCCAAAGTGGTGTCATCTCCCTTGACTGCTTTTTGCATTGTTGCACAACTCTGCTTCCCATTTTTGTGTGTCACTTTAGAAAGCGACTCATTGGACGTGGAGATGATCACCACTGACAACTCTGGGACAGTTCATTGCTCTCCTATGACATGGAACACAGAAAGCTAGGGGACTTATAGTTTTTAATATAATATTAAAACAGCCCTTGGGATGCAAAGTTGAATTTCATTCCTTGTTAAATTCTTTGAAGAGCAAAGTCTTTAAAAAACAGAGGACAGTAATTAGCAGTGTTTCTTTAGGGGGTTGTTAGTTTGACCTTAGCCTTTTAATCTGTCAAAATATGCTAATCAGCCTGACAGACAGAAAGATAAAATGCAGAGGCAGATACCCTAGTAGAGAGAAGAGTAGAAAAGAGGAGAAACACAAGCAGTGAAGTGAAGGGGACCATGATCAATGGTCATTGCAGGGCCGCTTTTTCAGAGTGACTCTAAAAGGTTCAGAGCTGGAGAGAACCTCAGAAGCAAGCAAGTCACTATTTTATTCTATTTATTCTAAGTCTAGCACAAAGAGAAAGCTCCTCTGTGTAAGTTCCAGAAATCTCTTTTTGCTGTGAGCTGAGCATGAAACAAATTTATAGTTTGAGAAGTTGTGAATGGACAGGGATCATATCAAATGCCCCAATTTAAGGTTTAGATGTATGGTAACTATAGTTCCAAGTAAATGCCTTATGCCATTCTATAATTTTAGCAGAGACACTTAGTGCTCCCCAAATATCTATGTACTCCCCCATTTTTCAAGTCTCTCTGCAGTTAAATAGGTTCTGTAGCTTGGTAAGTAAAACATATGTCATTTTGAGTAAAAGAAAGCAAGAGCAGGTGCATGGATTGCTATCTTTCTCTTCTCCTGGAGAGGTGATGGAGGACCTGAAATTCATATGGTATAGCTGCCAGGTGAGGGATCCAGATTTCCTGGGCTGTCCAGCAATTTCCTTAGTAGAGTAGAACTGACCCAATTCAACATATACTTTTGCTTTATGCAAGAAATAAACTCTCGTGTTAAACCATTGATTTCAGGGTTCTTTTGTTATTGGAGCATAAACATGCCTTCTTCTGACGAAAGTTCATCAATTGCCTAAGTTACCATTTCTATTAACTGAATTGTGTGGGTGATTTAAATTCACACATCATCACCCAACCATTTAGTTCTTGAATATTATCAAACAGGTAGAACAAAAGGGAAATTGCTGAATGCCTCCCACATCAAAAACACTGGGCAAGATGCTCTATATGAATTCTTCCACTTAGAGCTCCCAGGAAAAAAAGGATTAGATATTGGCATGCAATCACTTGTTAAAATGAAAAAGGAAATAAAGCTTAGAGAAGGCAACTGGCTTGCCCAAGGACATGAAGTCATTCCTCTGAAATTCAATGTATTTGGCTTTAAAATTATGTTCTCTACTTTATATCTCTAGCCTTCTCACAAAGACAAGCTGGAGACTATCCGTGTATCTTAACAGCCAGGAAATAAACGAATAATCTACTTATAGTTTTCTAAGCCACCAAGTCTGAGATTCGGCGTTTAGTGCACTAAACTAATAGCATAATGTTCCTTTGCAGGAGAACCCCAAGATTTGGAATTACTAAAAGTGGGATTTCCATAACCCAAAAGAGGATAGTAGAGATAATTGGGAAAGGACTCAAACAAAACAAAACAAAAAACCTCCTGAGTTCTGAGGAGAATTCAGGATAGTCTCTGCCCATTTACACACATTCTCCCATACCCAGCTCCCCACATTATTATCACCTGTTTTTTGATGAGTCTTTAAACTTTTTTATTACAGATTCCACATATGGTATCATCATCCCAACTACCGCTTTTTGTGTTAGATTCCATTTAACATATAAAGCTAATTAGTCATTAAACAATTAAATAAAACTTTGTCCTTATTTTGACATCTTTCTCTTTCCAAAATATGCACATGCTTCCATTTCTCTATATGTCACCTCAAGCCACCAGACACATAATCACCCCTACATTCACACAACTGTGCACTCCTCCACCCACACATTCATGCCTGCAATTAGTGCTGTGACACTGAGTCCTGGGGCAAAAGGCATAATAAAATGGTTTTAGAATGACTGGATTAGGAATTCTATTTTCTGGATACAAATAGATTGAGACCAGAACACAGGACACATGTGGAGCCCATTAATGTGTCCCATAGTAAACCTGATATGGTATTCGAGTTCATTTACTCAGTTAACTTTTACTTGTCAACTAAACTCACCTAGGAATTTTACTGTGGTTGATGACAATGCAAAGGTGATCATGAGAAAATTTGCCTTCATAAAGGCCACACTTGAGGTGGAAAACTACTGTTCATCTGTCATGCCGTAATGAATTCTCCTCTGAGCTCTCCACCACCCTTTTTCAATGTCAACTTCTGTCCATCTTTGAAGTATTTCTGCCCTGAGGGGCTGTGTCTTCCCAAATTTTCTTTTCTATGTATATAACCCGTGAGTATCTATTCTTTTTCGTATTTCAATCATTATTATGTACTAAGTATACTGAGAGCTTTTTCCTTTGGAATGCTCATCTGGGTGTCTACAGCTTTCTCTAACTCACCACCTTCATCCTACTGAACCTTAGTAATATAGTACTTTTTATGTTCCAGGGTCTGACCTAATGTTTTACATTATGATGTCTTACATGCCAGAAAGTTCCAAAGCTAAGATTGGAACCCAGGTCCTTTTTGACACCACAGTCCACCCTCTTAAAGAGTGTGCTATGTTTTCCCTCCAGTATTACTAATTCTCCATTGCACCCAACTCACTCTTCCAATATCACCCTGTTCAATAGGAGCACCAGTATCTAGCCAATTAAACTAACCAGAAAGCTGGAAGTCATTCATCTCTTCCACTCAGTGGGCTCTGCACATTCAGACTCTTTAATTGCTCTCTAATTTGCCTATTTCCCTCCTTTTGCATAGGTACTGCCTCAGTAGACGTCTACTTTGAGCCTCCTAACCACTGCATTGCCTTTGGGGGGTCTCTTTCAAATTCATTGTTTACATTATTTTTCAAGAGATATTTCTATGTGAAGAATTATAATCCATGTGACTGTCCCTAGTGAAAAATGTTCCACAGATCCTTGGAAGCTTGCAGGACAAAGGCAGAGCTGGCCCTTCTGCCCTGCACTCACCCTCTAGCCAACATCCAGGTGGCAGTTGTCCTCAGTCATCACCTCTGCCATCTCATCAAAGGCCTTTGCACATGTCTTTCTACTTTTCCTCTCTGGCTCATTGTTAATCATTGTTAGGCCTCAGCTTGGGTATCACATAGGTCTTTCTATCACCTGAACCTGCCTCAGGCTTTCTTTTAGCATCTTCTTTCTGGGATTCCATCACAGCCTCACAATAAGCCAGTGAAACTAGGCAAAGTAGGTGTAATTTTCATTACTATTTTACAGACGTGGAAACAGAGGCTTGGGTTGTTTAAGGGTCACACTTGAGATACTGGTTGATATAGTAACTAAATGAATGGCCCTATATTTTACATTCTGTGCTTTTCTAGGAAATTTCTTTCAGCCTTGAATTTGATGGTACTACCCTGTTTCCCCGAAAATAAGACAATGTCTTCTTTTAAGGTGTGCTCCCAAAGATGCACTAGGTCTTATTTTCAGGGGATGTCTTATCTTTCCTGTAAGTAGGTCTTATTTTCAGAGGATGTCTTATTTTCGGGGAAACGGGTATGAACAGTACCTTTTCCCCTCCTTTTCTACAGAAGAGAGAACTGTTTTTCACCTATTTCTCTTCTAACTACCCAAATAGAGAATACAGTCATCCATTCTCCTTTTGTCTCTTCACTGCATGTAGGATGCTGCAATTTGGCTAGAATGTTCCAAATACTTGCCAAGTGGCTTTAGAAAGGTCATTTTATGTCTCTGAATTAAGTTCCAAAATTTGCAGTGTTATTGAGCCAGAAAATGCCATCTGAGCTCAGAGGTCTTGTCTTGCCCTAACATTCTATATTGCCAATCAAAATAAATTAAGCTCTAAAACAAGTATTCTGGCCAATCCATTTTTCACACCATCAGAATGCCATTTACCTATGAAGCACTTTAAATGCTCAGTTTTATAAGTAGCATAAAACTGTGTGATAACTGAAATTAGGGATAGCATAAATAGTGGGTTTGAATAGAATTCATCTTTGGGTCACTGAAAGAATGCAGAATATTGACTAAGCCCAAAGGAAAATGTGATTATTGGACCTAGAACCAAGTTCAAATTCTACCTTTGCCTTGATTAGCAGTGAGTATTGAGCATGTCCTTTGAATGTTTAGGACAGGGGTCCTCAAACTGCGGCCCGTGGGCCACATGAAGCAGTATGAATTGTATTTGTTCCCGTTTTGTTTTTTACTTCAAAATAAGATATGTGCAGTGTGCATAGGAATTTGTTCATAGTTTTTTGTTTTTTTTTTTAAACTATAGTCTGGCCCTCCAGCAGTCTGAGGGACAGTGAATTGGCCCCCTGTTTAAAAAGTTTGAGGACGCCTGGTTTACTATAACAGCAGCTCCACTCCCGACTTCACTTAATGTGTGTCTGAGTCAACAGGTATCAGAACCCTTTAAAAAGATCTATGCAAAAAACATATTCTCATTAACTATTGACATTTGATAAGTCACTTCCTTTCTCTGAATCATAATTCCCACCTTTACAATGAAAGAATTTACCTAATTGCCTTCTCAACTTTTCTTAGTATTAGAAATACATAAGAATAATGATAATAATAATCACCCAAATTTCAAGGACTCACTACATGCTGAGAATTGTGCCTAATGTTTAAAATTGCCAGGCTTGGTATCATGGGTTGGTGCTTTCATGGGATTAGACCTAGATGGATTTTCAGTTCTTAGAACACAAAATCTAAAGTGGCGAATGTGAACAGTCATCGAAATAGCAGGGGCACTTGTGTTGATATGTTTCCCCTGATTTGATTTGCTGATCAAAAGCTCAGAGGTAGAAGTTAAAATCATATCCAATGTCTGCTTTTCTGAACTCATGGTTATGACCTTGTACACATCCCCTCTACCCACACCAGGCTATTTAGCGTTGCCCTAGCAGACAGATAGCTTGCCCCATCTTCCCATGCAGCTACCTTTTCATGTTTGGAAGGCCTACTTTTCTTCTCCTAGAATTCTGCCACACACTCTCTAGGGCTGTGCCTCCTTGGTTACCTCCTTTTTTGAGCTGTCCCTGAGAAATTTGCCTTAGCCAGAGTGATTCTTGCCTCCTCATTACTTCCAGGGAAGTTGTAGCTTCCTGCGATGTTATAACTCTGGATTGCTGACAATCTGTTTACATGTTTTTCTTTCAGGACTGTGACCTCCCTGAAGGCAGTCTGCAAGGTTGCATTTGACATTGTGGCAGCCAGAGAGGCCTCAGCATTTGTGGGTACACTGTGAGAGGTTTATGAAATGATGACTCAGATATTCTATAAATGCTTTCTACCAGTTTTACTTTTCCCATTTTTCTCCAAAATATAATTATAGTTTCACTGTGATGTTCCCTACTCCCAACTCACTGCCTATAACTGGAATAATGAATATAAATGGCTAACAAGTAAAAGTAAATACGAGCATTCAACTCTGCCTTGCTTCTTATACCCTGAGTCCCAACTATTTAATTATACATTTATAGAATGCTAAAGTTTGTAACTTGATTTCTCCCACTAACGGTCTTAAAATTCAGTTTATTTCAATGCATGGAGAATTTATTATATACAGAGCTATGTGCTGAATGGTGTGAGAGGGGAAAAGAAGAACATTACTGTCCCTGGAATGGAAGAGAGTAGCATAGAAATTATCATATATCGGTGCTATAGGATACTTGAAAGCAAATTGCCATGTGAGCACAGAGGATGGAGGTTATGCTAGGGGTGCAGTCTTTCTCTGTATTAAACATTGGTGCAATGAAAGGAAATAGCAGTCAACAAAGAGAACACACCAAGAGAGCCCATTCTCCCCAAAACCATGGGGAAAGGTTAGACTGTGCAGGGAATGGTAAGACCTCACACGGGCAACAGTAAAACACATGAACAGAAATCTAGGTTGTGGAACTGGAAGGAGAGAATGAGACCAGAGGATGATGAAAGTTCGGCAGGGACAAGAAGATGAGTTTCAATATGAAGGTAACTGACAGGCAAATGTCTACATACAATAACTAAGAAAATGCCATGAAGGCTACGTTGAAGTTTGATGAGAATATTTCAGATTGTATATGAAACCAGCACATTGTACCCCTTGATTGCCCTAATATACACAGCTATGATTTAACAATAAAAAAAAAAATCTCCCCCCCCTCCAAAAAAAAAAAAAAAAAAAGATTTTAGAGCTTGATGTGGAGGGCCTGGTGGAGGTTGGAACCCAGAGGTTGTGCTTTGCATTTTCCTGGTACACAAGAGTTTGGAGAAGAGAGTGTCAAGGGTGGACAGGTACTGGTTTATAATTATCCCTGAGAGATTATATAAGCAAGTGTCTTATTAATTTCTTTCTTTGGAGAACACTGGCCCAGT
Organism: Nycticebus coucang; assembly: GCF_027406575.1. Classification (NCBI taxonomy): domain Eukaryota; kingdom Metazoa; phylum Chordata; class Mammalia; order Primates; family Lorisidae; genus Nycticebus; species Nycticebus coucang. The sequence continues at coordinate 97,645,494 of NC_069783.1, forward strand.
GTAGAGCAGTCTTCCTAATCCACCACATTAAACACAGTTACATCATTAGCAGTTGCAAGAGTTTAAACATTTGAAGAAAAGGCTCGTGAAATGGCAGCATTCAAAATGGCATCAAGTCATAACCACACTCACATTTCCCAAAACACAGAGGCCAGGGTTTACAAAGACAGTTTACTCCAGTTGGGTAGGATGGACTCTTCTGCAACAGCAGGTCCTTCCCACCTGGGGTCGTTGTCAGCCCGGACCTCTCCTGACAAGGGCTCACACTGCTCTGACCCCAGCTTCTTGCACAGCCGCCTCCCCTGCACGCAGCACTTTTTATTCTGGTACCAGCACAGAGCTTCCCTTGCCATTTCTTTTTCTTCTCTCCTCAAGCGAAGACACTATGTACAGCGCTATGGTAAAATGCCCAAGGAGTGAACGTGAAGGGAGAGGGGATGGGGGAAGTTTCTTTCTTCCAGAAGCAATATCATAGAGGTGGGCTGTCAGGGAGCCTGCAAGATCTGAAGTTTCAGGGACTGAATGAAAGAAACACACTCAGCTAACAAAACAGAGTGCCACAGAGGACGCTTCATCTGCTCTGGCCAAATCCCTTCTTTCTTTCCATCCTTTCTCCCCTAATAACAGCTGCCCTCTCATTCCATGTTACTCTGCTGTGAAGAACAAAACCTCCCTCTGACTATCTGTTTTTCTTTTCTTCCCCAGAGTAGGTCTCATTACTGGTGATTAGCAGATGATTAAAACCAATTCAGCTTCCCCCAGTAGATATTTTCTCCCTGTTTGTGCCTAACGCGTCAGCCTTCAATGAACGTGCTCCTAAGCTTATTAACAGGCTCAGAGGATTAGCTGCCGCCAAGCTCGGTGGCTCCCATATTGTGATGCAGGGAGTGACATGGAACCATTTGCTGAGTGCAGACAGGACCGCTGGGACCAAACTATCTAAATCACAATTTTATTTTCCATGTAGAGCAAGATAAAAGAAAACCCAACAATAATTACAAAAATCAAACGTTTGGACAAGTCAGAAAATGTCCTTATAGTCAGAGGGAGAAAACAGGTGAAGCCAATCAGAAGGGGCGTGTGTGTGTGTGTGTGTGTGTAGTTGACATAAATGTAGAGTCATGTAGTTTATCTACTTCACTCCCCCGTAAGAAGATAAAAGCCCTCCGTTAGCCTCTGCATTCACGTTGGCGTCTACACAGCCTGTGTTTGAACGGATCACATATGGATAGATCTCTCTTTCAAAAGAGACTGAAGAAGTGTCAACTTAGAGTATAAAAGACTATGAATTTAGATAATGCTTTAACGAGCACCTAATCCTCTAAAATCATGAAACTTGAATTGGCTATTGGCAGATACAAAGTACTTCTAAGTAACTAGTTTCACTTCTGTTTAAAACCCCACAAAAACATCATATAGTTTTTCAAGTTTAAGAGGAATATCCTGTCAGGGTTTTATTTCTTGTGTAACTAAGTATGCAATAATAATAACTGTCACAATAAAAATAGTGGTGTATTTATTAGCTAGGGCCATAATTAGCAGGTTATGAAGTGAAAAGAAACATCTCAGAAAGTTCTGAAAGGAGAAAAATCTCACACTGTGGTTCTGGTAGACACATATTTGAAAGATTGTGTTTGGGGAGGATGGTATTGCTTTATTGTTACAAATGGTCTCTTATTCTAAATCTTTAAGTTTTTCCCATTTATTTTTTTCTACCTTTTCAATGCAGCTTAACTCTGAGCGTGCTGGAGCTTGAAATCCAGTTTCCGATTCATAATAGCACCAGGATTTGCAGAAAATGTCAACAAATCCCTCATCACCCATGAATGGAGGAAATGTGAACAGTAAGCCATGTCAGTTTCCCCCGGCTGTGAGATGGAGGAAGTCTGTAGATGAGGAGAAGGAAGGAAAAATCCTAGCAAAACTGATACTACGACCAGGCAGTGAAACCCAGTAATGCCAAGAAAACAAAGGAAAACCTGACAAAACAATAGGGGAGTAATGAGGAATTAGAAGAAGAAATTGTCAATCACCCAAAATGGAAAAATCATATTTTATTTAAGTCCAATCATTTAATATCTAAGGAAAATGACAGACAGGGAGTTCTTGGTTCAATTTTACCAGCATTAAAAAATTTCCAGGAATACCTCTGACCTTGGTTGGCCCCAATAAGTAGGTAATTGCTAAAGGATCAATTCCCTCCTCATTAAACAATGGAGCCCAAACAAATGCAATACCTGCAATCAAATGACAAGGAAGCACAGCTGAAGGTAACAGAGTACAAAGAACACTTTAAGAATGATACTTGCAAAGATGCTGTGATAAATACCAGGCAAACATATTTCAGGACCCATAACAATGTAACTAGAATATGCAGAACACAGCTATGGTGTAATAAGCTTCCAAAACATATATACTACAAGCCTATGAGGCATATAAGAAGGAAATATTGCAGGTGATTAGACAACGATAAATATTGTTTCATGAAGTACTCCTGCTTGGAAGGATTTCACTGGGACTTGAGGGAGTTTCCATGTCAGTATAGAAACAAGTTCAGAAGCAGGGCATTGCCAGGCTCAATAGCAGAATAAAAGAAACCGTGGGCTGGGAAAGGAAAGGCATTTCTGTTCTGTCCTCAGCCAGCTGGGCACAGCGCAGGGTCAGTGAAACATTTTGAACTGAGGTCCTCTCACCTACTGAATTAAACATCACAAAAATAGAATCAGTTGTTTTCCTTCCACACTTCCTCAGACAGCTCCACAGGAACGATGGGTCATAATGCAATTTGTACCCTGCTTACAGAAACCTGGAGTCATTCCTGACTCCTTGGTATATAGGGGTTATTCCCTTTATAATTTGCTCTGTTTTCTTCTTTTCAGTGTTCTAGGACAGAATGACACAATGCATATGGTAGCACTGTCAGGAGCCACTGCACACTCATACCCAACAGGAGTCCTCCTTATCATCAGAATAACGTGGTGGTTAAGAAATACAGACAGAGGCGGCACCTGTGGCTCAGTGACTAGGGTGCCGACCCCATATGCTGAGGGTGGTGGGGATCCAACCCGGCCTTGGCCAAATTGCAACAAAAAAAGTAGCTGGGGGTTGTAGTCCCAGTTACTCGGGAGGCTCAGGCAAGAGAATCACTTAAGCCCAAGAGTTAGAGGTTGCTGTAAGCTGTGATGCCACAGCACTCTACCGAGGGCAATAAAGTGAGACTCAGTCTCTAGAAAAAAAAAAAATACGAACAGGTTTGGATCATCTCTGAAAATCACTAGTGCTATAACTTCGAGGAATTTCTTAAGCTCTCTGACTTTTATTATGTCATCTGCAGGATGGGGAAAATGTCACTTCTTTTGTAGACTTAAGAGGGATGGAAGAAATAACTAGGGTTAGTCATCATAGCACTTGGTATAGAGTTAGGTCACAGGAAAGCTTGCACATATTATTAGTACTTTGGCAAGAGAGATAAATTTTATCAACTACTTTTTGATGTGTCAACCCTGTGTTGATGAGAGAGTGCTAACAAAGTTATTTGGGTTAATGAAGATATTTATAGGAACTATAAGAGGCAGTGGCTACCTCTGATAAACTCAAGTCTTGCAGAAGTAGAAGGCTGGGACTGGCTGAAGCAGAAAAAAACAAGTTCAAAAGACAGGGGGCGACTTAACCTATCCATAACAATGCAAGGCAGTGTTGTAAAGTGATACATGAGTGTTAGAGATAATAAATATTCCATGATCACTTTAATGTACATGGCTATGATTTAATAATATAAATAAATAAATAAATAAATAAATACTGCCAGGGAGGGGGAGGGATCATTAAAAGCCACTGAACATGGTACTAGAACCAGGGCTTAAACACAGGAGGAGGTGTGAAGAAAGTGGATAGGAGCCTTCCATGGGGGTTCATCTGGGCTTTCCCTTTCTCCTTGTCTAGAGGATTCTGTCCTGACAGCAGCCCCCTGGATACTTTCAGAGCAGGGAGCCTGCGTGCTATTATGTATGAATGAATATTCCACTAGTGGGTGGGTTATTAATAATAATAATATATACTTGAAATAATAATAATACTTGAAACCACAACCAATTTAACCTAACCATTTGGAAGAGCTGCATTGCTCTATTATCCAATTGATAATTTCAGGGTTTTATTCACAGGCACAATCAGGAGAAAAACAAGGAGAAGACAGTCTCCCAGTTGTGTACATATGCATAAACTTTGCCTTTTGAGAACATAATTGGGGATGGGTGTTACAAAGAAAAGATCATTAAGAGTTACAAGAAAGGAAAAAAAGAAAGAAAGAACAACAACAAATAAAACCAACACATTGATTTTTTTTTTTTTTTGTGCCATGTGCCAAGCCCCGGGAGGCCTGGCGAGCAGGGCAGGGAGCCTCAGAGGTGGCACACTGCAGGTCAAGAAAATAAAAGACTTACAGACACGGAGAAGTACTGCCTTGGGAAAAGAGCCGCAGGGAATTGTCTCCCATTTAAAATATTAGGTGAACACAGCAAACAGAACTGTTGGCTGTGACTTCTCTCCCCTCTCCCACACATCCAATAAGCAAAATGTCCTCCGCTAGCCAGTACCACAGATAATCTTCAGATCAGTCACTAAGGCCCTTAGTGAGTTTGGGGTACTCACCCAGCAGTCTCCCTTCCTGCTGTCTGAGACGGAGCAGAGGTGAAGCTGGGAGGAGGGTGCACTTTGGTGGACCTGGTAGGTCCTCAACCTCTACTGCTGATTCAAGAAACAATCAAACTGTGAGGGGATGGAGGATATTAGAGTGTTTCCAAAGGCAAAGACATGCTTGTTCCACATTACTGGTCAGAATTACATGGTCAATTCAGCCAAACATTTCTACTGAGATGCAAATAGCATGGTGGTTTTAGCTAAACATAATAAAAGAACTAGAAATATTGAAGGTTAAAATTGACCCCTCATTTAAAAAGTGAAAGTAGAACTAAGAATTTCTTAAGTAAAGTAGTAAGTAAAGTACTTACTACTACTAAGTAAAGTAGAATCACAGAGTTTTAGTTCGGGAGAATAGCCTTCTGTCTGTCTATCTAGCTAGCTATCCTCTATCTATCACTCAATTTTTTTCCTATAATACTAGCCACAAATATTCATAGAAACAGTCTATTACATTTTGGATTTTCCTACAAAAACTAATTTAGTTCACTGGAATACCTGGGTGCTAACTGAATATATAAGTGAAAACATTCCAAGAAATGACAAGGGTGAGCACAGTTGTTTATAATGATATAGTAGTGAAGTTCCACTGTTCCTTAACTGTTTTCAGTTGTTTTTGACCTTTACTATTGTGCTACTGGGGGGCATAGTTGTAAGGTAATATAACTGGAGTCTCCTGGCCCATAGATCCTGTAGCATTTTAACATCAACTTCTGCTCAGAAATAATGATAGCCAGGCAGTGTTCCAACTGCTTTATAAAGATAAACACATTTCAACCTTGTAACAATCCCATGAAGTAGATACTGTGAGGATTTTTCATTCTATACCTAAGAAAAATGTTGTACAGACAAGTAATGTGTCTGTCTTGATCAGTTCGAGGGGATAGAACCAAAAACCCTAAAGTAGGGGGCTTATGAACAACAGAAATATATTTTTTATAGTTTGGGGGATGAGAAGTCCTAGACTGAGGCAGAGGCTGATTCTGCCTTGTGAGGGTCTACGTACGTACGTACTATTTTGTCGATGGCTCCATCATCCTGTGGCAGAAGGGGAGAGGCAGTTCTCTGGGTTCTTTTTCACAGGGTACAAATCCATTTATGAAGACTCTGCCCTCATGACCAGCACTTAGGGAATTAGGTTTTCAACATATGAATTTTTGGGAACACAGACATTGAGACCACAGCATTGTCTAAGGTCCCAGATATAAGATGTGAGGATGCCAGGAGTGGAACCTAGACCTTCTAGCTCTACAATCTGTCCTGAGGCTTTTCTGTCTCAGAGGATGGTTCTTTTTCTTGTGTTTTATGCAATTTCTTAGAAGTCTCTATTGCTCAGCAGTCTAAAGAAGTAGACTTAATGCTAGTAATAATTTTTCAAATCCTGCATTTCAGTAATTGTGAGGATTACAACCAAATACCTGATACCTGTTTAAATACCTATCCTATGCCCCTCCTACTAAAAGATCCAAAAAAAAAAACTAAGAGAATATCCTTAACATCTTCAATAAAACAAATAAACCAAATAATCATTGTATTTTCGTATGAGGTACAAGCCTGAACAGGGCCCTTACAATAAAGGAGGTAGTTTTATCAGATAGTTTTAGTCGTTGGCACTCCTCTTTCCAACATAGGACAAGACAGAGAGGGTTCATTTTATCTTTCTAATCTATAAAGTCCCACTATGGTTTCTGTAAAAATATTGAATTGTTTGAGAGAATTTACTTTTAATTATTTTTGTCTTACCTACTACAAAATATTAGAAGCTGATTATAGATTAAAATCAATGTAATTCATTATATTGTATATTAAAATTATATAACAATATATCTTGAGTTCATGGTGTTCAAAAAGAAAGATGAAAAGGAGGAAATAAATATATAAATATAAAATTGAAATAAAAAGTTGCAGACATGTGGTTATTACCTGACATCCAAAACGAGCCGATTACTATACTCTGAAATTGAATTTATCTTGGAATATACATAATGAAATGATTATATTATTATAATTAACAAATATTACATATTTTATTTTTACATATTATGCCTATTAGTTTAGAAGTACTTGTTATGTCTTAATTAATAGTTTATTAATAGTGCTACATATAAATGAACACAAAATTCACATTCCACTTGAGTAGAGCTCTGTTTTTGTATGACAAATATAATGTAAGGAAGTCTCCAGAGGCTTCTGAATTGAATTATCACATCACTGATACCTTGTTATTAAAGACATCTTAGATTAAGATAAAATACCACTTGATGCTGAAAGGTAAGCTGATCAACTAATTACTTTATAAGTTTCAAGAAAAGATTCCCAGAAAACAAATAGGAGGAACACTTTTGAAATTGAGACATAATTATAAAGTAATGAAGATTATATAGCACTTAGGGCCTTGAGTGTTGACAATGAACAATCAAATATGTGCCTGAGGAATGGTGTGGATTTTCCCTGGCAAAATGTTTTCTAACAGCAAACTAGGGCAGCAACTCTGGGTGGAATTCTAAACCAGCTTTCATCATCAGTGGAAAGCACGGAAGCTGAACATCCCAGACTTGAACACACAGCACACATATCAGAGCTTCGTTTGTCCAAGCAATCCCTTGTGGTTGTTTATCCATGGACTAATACCCATCAAGCAGGAGTAAGGAAAGGGTCCCATCGTCCATGTGTTGGTTTTCTAAGCAACTAATCTCATGGAGGTCAATTAATCTCTCTACGTGTCTGTTTCTTAATTTGAACTAATATTATTGAGAGAACAAAACAATCACAAACTGCTTACTCTTAGTCAATTATAGAAGACAGATGATAAGCAAGTACAGATGCCCAATTCTGATGATTACGGTGGATCCCAATAAAGTAGGAGAATAGGTACACCATGGAATATTATGCAGCCTTAAAGAAATATGGAGACTTTACTTCCTTCATGTTTACATGGATGGAGCTGGAACATATTCTTCTTAGTAAAGTATCTCAAGAATGGAAGAAAAAGTATCCAATGTACTCAGCCCTACTATGAAACTAATTTATAGCTTTCATATGAAATCTATAACCTAATTATAGCCCAAGAATATGGGGAAAGGGGAAAGGGAGGGGAGGGGATTGGGGAGGATGGATGGAGGGAGGGGAATTGGTGGGACCACACCTATGGTGCATCTTACATGGGTACATGTGAAACTTACTAACTGTAGAATATAAATGTCTTAGCAGAATAACTAAGAAAATGCCAGGAAGGCTATGTTAACCAGTGTGATGAAAATGTGTCAAATGGTATATGAAACCAGTGTTTGGTGCCTCATAATTGGATTAATGTACACAGCTATGATTTAATAATAAATAAAAAAAAGTAGGAGAATAGGGACCCTGAAGCAAGGACCTAACATGGGAAGGGTTATTTCACTGGAGATCAGAAAGCCATGAAAGTGGTACCTTTATGGATATGTACAGGAAGATTGTCCCAGTCAGAGGAAACAGCAACTACAGGGCCAGTAGGTGAGAGAATTCTGGCATGTTTGAGAAATAGCAAAGAGACCACTGGGTCTGGAGGAAAATGGGAGAAAGGAGCATAGTAGGTGAGGGAATTGGAAAGGTGAGAGGGGCCACATCATTTTTTGGAAAGGTGAGAGGGGCCAGATCATTTTTTGCATAGTAAGAGTTTTCCACTCTAACAAGATGGAGTAGCCCATCATTCCCAGGTCCTAGCTCTTACAACTACAAATCTTGGACATAATGCAGCAATCATGTATAGGAACACTCCAGAAGGCAGAAATAAGAAGATAGCATTATCTATCTTTGGGATATGAAAAATAAAAGAGCATGTGATGAGTTCTTCAGATTTCTGTTTGTTTCCATATATCCTGGACAGGATGGTGCAGTAGGATCCACCCAGAACTGCTAATGGACACCTACAAAAAAACAAAACAAAACAAAAACAAAAACAAAAAACCAACTACCCAAATAAAAACCCCAAGAAAAGCCTATTCCTCCTAGATAAAAGCCTGAAAAAAAGTTACCTGTCACCAGAAAATCTTTTTGGTGATATGCACAATACCTATCTTACTCAGCTAAGTATCAGTGAAAACTATACCTTTCCCCCACCACCCAGAAGTAGGCAGTGAGCTCTTATCTCTTCCCCTGGTAATGCTGGTAGCACCTAGAAGGGAGTTTATCTTCCATCCTTTACTCTCCAGAACCAAGTATACTCAGAATACCCTGCCGGGGTACTGTTAGTGGGTTCTAGTACCAACCTGAATACCCATCCCCAAGAGAATTTAAGAGAATGGTTAGAGGCAGAGCTACATATTAATTCATTTCCCTGAGCCAGTGGAGATAGGAGCCTCCACCACCAACCATCATTAATGAGGCAGAATCAGGTGGTAAGCCATGGGGCTGGTTTCCCTCCCTTTGCCCTTCTTCTCCACTCTGGTGTTAGTGCAGTAAAGGGCTGAGCTTCTGCCCACAGCATGCAGTAACAACAGAACATAAGTCAGTCTTTTGCTTCCCCTGCCTGTAAGAATTGGAGCTCAAAGGGGAGCTAATCTCACACTTCCCATTGAGAGGCAAAGAAGTGGTATGATATGGTGCTTCAAATTCAAAGGGAAGTTGTGTAAAGGGCCAGATAGAGGTGAACTTGTGCCCCACTGCTGTGTAATGAGGCTGTTGTGAGTCAGGGCTTCATGTTTGCCTGTGTGGTGTTGGCAAAGCCCACAAGGAAGCTGAATGTCCGTGCTTACTAGCTTCTCATACTACACTGGAAGAACAGAGATGCCTGCCTGCCAAAATAAGCAAATTGCAGCAGATAGGAGCCAGAATTCTCTAATGTAATATCCAAAATGCCCAGGTTATAATAAAAAGCCACTCATCACACCAACAAAAGGAAAATCACCAAGAAAAGGAAAATTGACAGAGGTCAATGCCGAGATCAATTAGATATTGGAATTAGCTGTCAAGGATTTTAAAGTTGCCTCCACAAAAGTGAGTCAAACTGAGTAAACTAAGCATTTTTTAAAAACTTCAGCGAAGAAATAAAAGTTATAAAAAAGAACCAAGTGGAAAATACAGAACTGAAAAATATGATGATTGAAACTAAAAAGCACAACAACAATAGTAAGACAAAGAACCTCGCAGTATGGGCTCAATAGCAGAGTGGAGGTGGTAGAAGGTAGAATGAGTGAACTTGAAAACAGGTAATAGAGTTTATTCAATCTGAACAACAGAATGTAAAGAGATTGAAAAGAAGAATAAACAGAGACTTAGAGATTTTTGAGATCGTAGCAAAAGAGCTAAAATTTTTATCATCCGATTGAAGAAGGGGAAGAGAGAGGCACTGAAGAAGTATTCAAGGAAATAATGTCTGAAAACATCCCAGATTTTAACAAGATGCATAAATCATATTCAAGAAGCTGAATGAACTCTAAAGAGGATAAATCTAAAGATATTCAATCTAATACCAGAATAATTAGACTTCCAAAAACTAAAAACCGAGGAAAATAACTCATAAGAGACCAGAGAGAAACTTGCAGGAGAACCCAAAATCAAATGAGAATAGAGTTCTCATCTGAAACCATGGATTTCAGAAGAAGGGGGAAAAATATTTTTTTAATACTAAAGAAAAGAATTGTCAACTGTGAATTCTATTTCCCATAAAAATATCTGAATGGATCAACAAATTGTGTTATATGTATACCATGGAATACTATTCAGCCATAAAAATGGGGACTTTACATCTTTTGTGTTTACCTGGGTGGAGTTGAAACACATTTTTCTTAGTATAATATCTCAAGAATGGAAAAAAAATATCCAATGTACTCAATCCTGATAAAATATAAAACAATATAATATAAATATAAAACAATTACACACTTATATGAACAATATATAATATAAAACAATTACACACTTATATGAACAATAAAACATAAGTCTAGTAAGGAGAAAGGGAGAGATGGGAGAGGGGAACGGATAGGGGACAGCATGATTGGCAGAAGGAGGGAGGGCATTTGGTGGGATCTCACCTAATGTGCACAATACAAGGGTGTATAGCACATCCCCTGGTGAGGGGTGGAACTTTATCTCGGAAGTGAGAGCAATGTAATATAAAAATTTGTACTTTCATATTAATGTGAAATAAAAAATAAAATTGTCTCAAAAAATAAAATATCTTTCTAGAATAAAAATAAATTAAAAACATTTTCTGACGAATGGAAATTAAGAGAATTTGTTTCTAACAAACCTACTGTTGAAGAATATCTAATGTAGTTTGACTTGTTGCTCTATCTTGCTTTATTCTTTCACTCTCACTGGTCCTCATCTAGACAGCACTGCCCAACAAATACACTTCCTGCTTGTATATTTCTATCACAGAAACAGAGTCTGTTTCCCAGGAAACCTACACTGCATTGTTACCACTGTATGTTATTTAATGTATATACTATTTTGCATGGAAAATGTATTTCATTATCCTTGTGCTTGGACATAAAAATTAGCTCATGTAATAAAATTTGTCATTTGTTTTAATAAGACAAAGGAAAAAGAAAGAAAGGAAGGGAGGGAGGGAGGGAAGGAAGGAACGAAGGAACGAAGGAAGGAAGGAAAGAAGAAAGAAAAGAAAGAAAGAAAGAAAGAAGGAAAGAAAGAAAGAAAGAAAGAAAGAAAGAAAGAAAGAAAGAAAGAAAGAAAGAAAGAAAGAAAGAAAAAGAAAAGAAAGAAAGAAAGGAAGAAAGAAAGAAAGAGAAAGAAAGAATATCTAACGGAAGTTCTCTACACACACAAAAATGATATCAGGATGGCTTGGGATTTCAGAAAGGACAGAACATCAGAATGAGTAAATGTAGAGGTAAACATAATAGACTAGCTACTTAAGAGTTTCTTAAGTCACATTAGGTGGTAGTAGCAAAAAATTATAGCAACATTTGATGAGGAGTTCAGTGCACTTAAAGGAAATAATTAAGGAACTTACATTTTTAAAGGGAGGAGGGTAAAGATCGAAATACATACAGATTTTCCTCACTTCCCTCAAAGTGGTAGCAGTTCAATACCAATGGGCTGTGGCAAGTTATACGTGTGTATTACAATATGTAGAGCAACGTTTAATTAATAAAAACAGCATGGAATAAAATATTTTTATGCACTCTATAAATGAATCAAGATTAACTCTTATAAAAATCACCCAGAATATGTTAAAAAAGAGGGAGGAACCGAGGAAGAAGAATCAGAGGAAACAAATAGAAAACAAATAATAAAATTCTAGAGTTAAGCCTTAGTATTTCAATAACTACTTTCAATGTAAATGATATAACTGTAACAATCAAGATACAGATTATAATGGAATAGACAAAATTTTCAAAGACCCAATTATATAGTATTTATAATAAAGCCACCTGAAATTCAATGGCATAAGTTAGTCAAGAGTAAAGGAAGGGGGGAAAAGTATCATATAAACATAAATACAGAAAAATCCAGGAGTGGTTATGTTAAATAATATAATGCAGACATCAGATGAAAATTATTAGAGACAAAAGGGCATAACATAATGATAAAAGGATCAATTATAACTTCAAAAAAATTGAGGAAATAGACCAGTTCTTTGAAAACTACAAATTACCAAAATTAAACTCTGATAAAACTGATAACTTGAATACTTCTATAATCATTGAAGAACATAAATTTTTAATTACAATTATCCAGAAAAGGAAATCTAGAGACCCAGATGATTTTATTTAAGAATTTTACTACCATTAGAAGAATTAACACCAATAGGACAAAATTTCTTCCAGAAAGTAAAAGGAGGAGACATTTTTAAACTCATTTTTTGAGACTAGTATTACCCTGATGCCAAATCTAGACTATACCAAAATAAATAAATAAATAAATAACAAATAAGAATTAAAGATTAATATCTTTTATGACCTTGGATGCAAATATATTCAACAAAATATTTCCAAATTGAATTTAATAAGGTATAAACTATAAAATAAGAACAAATGATATTGACTCCAGGTATTCAAAACTGGTATGACATTTGAAAATCAATCTATGTACTCCATAATATGAATAGGCAAAAGAAGGAAAAATTTTGTGATCATACCAGTTGACGTGGAATAAGCATTTGAAAAAATCCAACAAGTATTTATAACAACAACAACAACAACAACAAAAACTCTCAGTAAAGTAGGAATATAAGAAATTTCCTCAGTTTGATAAAGAACATATGTGAAAAGCCCATAGCTAATATTCTACTTAATGGTGACTTTTTCCCTGAGATTGGAAACCAATCAAGAGTGTACACTCTCACCACTTTTACTCAACATGATATTCTAGTCTGGTATGTGCAATAAGGCAAGCAAAAGAAACAAAGACATTCAGATCAGAAAGAAACTTATAAAACTGTATTTAAAGAAGAAATGATCATTTACATAGAAAATGTAACATAACCAAAACATAATATAAAACATAAATATAAAAACTGAGAAAAACAAAGCAAAACCCTTCTAGAGCTAATCAGTGAGTTCAACAAGGTCTTAGGATATAATAAGATAAGCGCACAACATTTAAACATATTTCTATAAATTAATGAAGAACGTGCAAGAATCAAAATTGAAAACACAATATCATCTGCAAACACTATAAAAATTAAATGCATGGGTATAAACTGAAAACATGCACAGAACTTCATACTGAACATTACATAAGCTTGTAAAGGGAATAAAGAGACACACAGTGTTCATGACTTGAAAGATTCAAGTAGTATAGATGTCATTTCTTCCTAAATTAGTCTATCGATTTAATGTAATTCCTATCAAAATATCCTTAATCATCAGAGAAATGCAAATCAAAACTACTTTGAGATATCATCTAACTCCTGTAGATGAGCCCATATCACAAAATCCCAAAACCAGAGATATTGGCGTGGATGTGAAGAAAAGGGAACACTTCTACACTGCTGGTGGGAATGCAAATTAATATGTTCCTTTTAGAAAGATGTTTGGAGAACACTTAGGATCTAAAAATAGACCTGCCATTCGATCCTACAATTCCTCTACTAGGTATATCCAGAAGACCAAATTCACATTATAACAAAGATATTTGTACCAGAATGTTTATTGCAGCCCAATTCATAATTTCTAAATCACGGAAGAAGCCCAAGTGCCCATCGACCCATGAATGGATTAATAAATTGTGGTATATGTACACAATGGAATATTATGCAGCCTTAAAGAAAGATGGAGATTTTACCTCTTTCATGTTTACATGGATGGAGCTGGAACATATTCTTCTTAGCAAAGTATCTCAAGAATGGAAGAAAAAGTATCCAATGTACTCAGCTCTATTATGAAACTAATTTATAGCTTTCATATGAAAACTATAACCCAATTATAACCTAAGAATATGGGGAAAGGGAAGGGAGCGGAGGGGCAAGGATGGACAGAGGGAGGGTAATTGGTGGGACCACACCTATGGTACATCTTACAAGGGTACATGTGAAACTTACTACATGTAGAATATAAATGTCTTATCACAATAACTGAGAAAATGCCAGGAAGGCTATGTTAACCAGTGTGATGAAAATATGTCAAATTGTATATAAAACCAGTGTATGGTGCCCCATGATTGCATTAATGTACACAGCTATGACTTGATAATAAAAAAAAAATCAGCAAAGTTTTTGTACAAATAGAAAAATTCATTCTAAAATTTATATGGAAGGGTATGGATTCTAAAATAACCAAAACAATATTGAAAAAGAAGTTTGAAATGGAAATAATTGCTCTATAGATAACAAAGGCTACCATATAGTTATAGTAGCCAAAGAAGTGTGGTATTATCAGAAGGATAGACGTGTAGACAACCCCAAATAGTCCTACCAAGAATGGCCAACTGATTTTTGATAAAGATGCAAAAACAATTTGGCAGGTTTAGGATATTGTTATAGTTTTAATTATCTCTCTCTCTCTCACACACACACACACACACGCACATGCACACGCACACACACACATACACACACACATATATTGTAAAGCCCTAACTCCTTATAGGACTGTATTTGGAGACAAGGCGTTTGGAAGGAAACTAGGGTGGGGAATCTTACAATAAGGTTAGTGGCTTTCTAGAAAGAGGAAGTGAGAGCTTGAGCACTCTCTCTGCCCTTTGACACTATCTCCAAGCCTGAATGAGAGCCCTCACCAAGAAGTGAATCTGCCAACAGCTTGATCTTGAACTTCTGAGCCTCCAGAACTGTGAGAAATAAATATATGTTGTTTAGACCCTCCATCATATGTATAATTTTTTGTTATAACAGCCCAATGCGACTACTGCAGATAGACTTTTAGTAAATCATTCTGGAGACCTGGATATCCAGAATCTTAAAAGTGGACCTCCATCTCAATCTCACAACTTATATAAAAATAGAATCAAGTGAACTATAGATTTAAATGCAAAACATAAATCTATGAAACAAAAAAGAAAGATCACAACAGAAAAATCTCCATTTGATAATAATAATTAGTCTTGAAACCTAAAGCATGAATCACAAAAGAAAAAAATTGATAAATTGAACCATATTCAAATTAAAAACTTTTTCGCTCTGGGATAACCTATGGGAAGAGGAGTAAAAGACAACTTAGTCTTGGGGGTGATATTTGCAAGTCACATTATCTGACAAAAAAAAAAAACAACAACTGGTATCTAGTACATACAAAGAATTTTCAAAATTCAACAATGAAGAAATTCTAGTTAGCTAGCAGGCAAAATACAAACAGACATTTCACAGAAGAGGATATACCAGTGACAAACAAACACATGACAAGATTCTCCATATCATTAGCCATTAGAGAAATGCAAATTAAAACTATAAGGAGGTACCATCACACTCACATCAGAATGAATAAAAAAAAAATTTTATGTGGAAAACAATAGTGACTACACTAACATCACCAAACGCTAGTGAGGATGAAGAGAAATTGGATCACAAATATGTTGCTGGTAGCAATGTGAAATGGCCCAGCCTCTCTGGAACACAATTTGGAATGTTTCTACTAAAAATAAGCTTGTAACTGCCATACCAGCCAGTAATTGCACTCTTGTGTATTTATCCCAGAGAAACGAAAGCTTATGTTCGCACAAAAAATCTCTACACAGATATTCATAGAGGCTTTATTTATAATAGCCCCAAACTGGAAACAACCCAGATGTCCTTCAATGGATGAATTATAAATAAACTGTGGTATATCAATACCAATAAAAATATGAATGAACTACTGATACACATAACATCTTGGATGCATCTCCAGGGAATTATACTAAGTGGGAAAAAATCCCAAATGGTTACATACTGCATGATTCCATTTATATATCATTCTTGAAATGACAAACTTACAAAAATGGAAAAGAAATTCATGATTGACGAGGGTTAGAGAAGGGAGTTGGAGGAGATGGCTGGATGTGGCTGTAAATGAGCAGCACAGGGGATTCTCCTGGTGTTGGAAAGGCACCATGCCAATGTTGACAACCCAGTTGTGTCATTATGCTGTAGCATTGCAGTATGATACCATGGGGGAAAGTTGGGTAAAGAATATGAGGGAATTCTCTACATTCTATCTTCTAATTCAAGTGAATCTGCAATGATATCCAAATGAAAAGTTTAATTAACATGAGGAAAAGGACACTGTCCTTATTCTTACACTGAAAAGTTAGTCAATCCCTGCTTCTCTGATAGCAGGAGTAGCGTGAGCTTACTTGGGTTTTGGAACAATCACCCTGGTCTCTGCAGGGGGTGATGATAAAAGTAGGAATTCAAGAGTAGAAATTATGAAAAAAATCCAAGAAGGAGGTAGTTTAGCCTCAACCAGGGATATAGTACTTAAGAGTGAATTGTTTAGGTTTTAGACCTCCTTTGAAGGAAGGGCTGACAGCAAAGGTCAGCTAGACCTAAGATGTTAGACTCCCACAATTTGGGTTCCAAAATCATTCCTCATGACCTCTTCAGTTGCATGCCATTGCATAGCTCACTTCTAAATCCATCCAGAGTACCTTACTTGTGCTCTTTGACGTTGGACATTAGCAGCTCCTCCTCTTATTTTCTCCTGGCTAATTTCTACTCACTCTTTAGGTTCCAGTTGAAGGTCATTTTTTGGCAGGGTGAGAAATGTTCACAACATTTTTTTTTTTAGACAGCACCAACCTCAAACTCTTGGACTCAAGCTATCCTCTTACCTCAGCCTCCCAAATAGCTGGGGCTACAAGTGGCCACCACAACGCTTGGCTATTTTTAGAGATGGGGTCTTTCTTTTGCTCAGGCTGGTCTCGAACTCCTGAGCTCAAGCAATCCACCCACTTTGGCCTCCCAGAGTGTGAGGATTATAGACTAAACACCTTGGAGGGTTTTTTTGTTTTTAATTTTTTTTTCCATTGATTGATTTTTTTTTTTTGATCAGAAACTAACACAGGAAATGAGCCTAAGGTCTTGACTTAGATGGGGAAGGATGATAATATCACTTCATAATAATTGAGTCCTTTCTATGTTCCAGATTTGTGCTAATTATTCTTTGCATATAATATCCAATTAAATTCTCAAGATACAGGGAGCAACATGAGCAAAGTTTCGGAGTTAGGAAAACCAGAGAGATAATAGGGATATATTAAAGGTTAACCTCTTCTTCTATTTAGAAAACACTTAATAATTAGCTTTATTGGGGGGCCCTTCTTACACTGCAGGAATTATGCCAAGTGCTTTTTATGTATTATTATATTTAAACCTTAAAACAAATGTATGAAAGAAGTACTATTTGGATTTTTCAGATGCTTAAACTGAGTCCTAGAGATGCCAAATAACTCTCCTAAGGTGACATGACTAGTAAGTGCTAGAGCAAGTACTTAGGAAGTCAGACAATAAAGTTAATGAACTCAGCCTAGAAAAAAGTGCTACATACCTTATTGCTGAATATCACCATAGTCACCAGAATGGCCAAGGGGATTACTTTGAAAATGACCAGAGTGACATTCAGCAATGAGTTATGTACAACTTTTTCTACCACGAGTTCATGAACTTAATCATCGGACTTCGGTATGACAACTCTGATGGTCATTCCAAAAAAAGAATTCCAAAATTGCTTTATAGGGTAGACTAGACGCTGGCATCAGTGCATAGCTTCCAGAGGAGGGGGGATACTTCCAAGATGATCATAGTGATATTCAGCATTGAGGTACATAGCACTTTTCCCAGAATGAGTTGGCAAACTTAACCATCAGACCTCACAGTAACTAAAGCCTGCGGACTTGCACTCCAGCCTATCTTAACTGTCATGTTGGGTTCACATCCACCACTCTCCCTGACTCCCTAACTTCTACTTAAGTGTGTCTTTTGACTTTCCATTTCTGTTCTGTCACTTATGTCAGGGTCCATCCAGAACAAGCTTCCTCTTAGCCTTGTAATAGTTAATTCTTTGTCATAAATGATCCAGTGCAGGTTTCTCCTCACACACATTCTCCTGCATGCAGCCAGTATCACTGAAAGGGTTGGTGTCTGTTTATCTCTACTTGGATGAGCTGTGACTTCTGAAAACGTATTGAAAACAAATGTTTTGCACTTTTTATTACAGAGCATATTAGAGTTCAGTTCAACATAAGCCCTCAAAATCATCTGGGATCTTCAAGAACATGCTGGTACACCAATCTTTACTTGTTTTCATTGATCCAGAAAATGAAAATTATCTGGATCTTTCCAAGTGAATAAAGCAAGACACTTACCCCCACGTGATAACAACCCATCCCCTCAAATCCCTTTGCTTTTATGTGACATTTGGCAGGCAAATCTGGGTTTGTCTCTACTGCAGCTCATGAAAATTATTCTGTTTTCTGTACTCAAACAGCACTAACAGGCTTAGGGTGATTCATACTTTGTGTGGTGGTGACATCTGTGTCTTTCAGATTTCAACTATTCAAAGAAGCTAAGTAGGGAAAAATTGTTTATATGTCTTTAGAAAGTGCTAAGCTTAGTGGGCTAAGAATACATGTGTGTATGCATATACATATGTGTGTACTGTGTTTACATGTACTCCATAAATGTGTGCATATTTCAGAATGTGAGCTACATGAAGTGGCCACTTCCAATACCTGCGTACAAGCTTCAGAGGCTTTATAGATGATCAGCATCTTTGCATGTACATTTTCTGAAAGTCCTGTATCATGGGGGGGCTGAATATATAGTAATTTTGTAGATTCTGTCAAATAAATTCCCCTTTTCAGAAGATTTCTTGGGGCGGGGGGTGGAAGACACACTTAACCAAAGAGAATTGCAGATGAAGCCGTGTGGGGCTCTTCCAGACCACTGCCTTCTACCCAGAATAACTGCAGGATATTTTTTTGTCCACATCTGCATCTTCTGGGGGCCCTCTGAATCACAATCATAGCCCATTCACAGGGGGATACCATCCTTCTACAAATATGCCAATGCATTTGTAATTTTGGCCATATCTGTGAAATCTTTCTGGGTACCAATGAGTAACTCAGGGGAGGAAAAATTATTTTTTTTTTTTGCAGTTTTTTTTGGCCGGGACTGAGTTTGAACCCGCCACCTTCAGCATATGGGGCTGGTGCCCTACCCCTTTGAGCCACAGAAGATATGAAGCACAAACGTAGTAACTCATGACTGATATATGTGAGATTTCCGTATATAAATTCTCACTTCCCCTTTATGGATTAAATGACTGATAATACTACGTTATTCTCACATGACTTATTTTTATTCATGTGGAATTAAGGCTTTTTCTGGACATATTATGACCTTCTAAGTTGTCTTTATAGACAATGTGAGCGCAGTTTTCTTCCCTTGACAGAAGAGTTACATTCAATATTGATTAAAGACTGTAAAAGTGGAGTGAACCCTGTTCTTATAATGAACATTTCTTGTAGGCCTACTTAGACAGTGATGATTTGCTACCTGTATTTAATAAAACATCAATTTCCTCTCCTATGGCAGAAAGAGGTAGTCAAATAGAAGAAACGATTTTGAGACCTTACTTTTTCTTTTATTTCAGAATACTGAAGAAGTACAAATGTTTTTGTTACATGAATAGCTTTTTTTTTTTTGAGACAGAGTCTCACTGTGTTGCCCTAGGTAGAGTGCTGTGGCATCACAGCTCACAGCAACCTCAAACTCTTGGGCTTAAGTGATTCTCTTGCCTCAGTCTCCTAAGTAGCTGGGACTACAGGTACCACCACAACGCCCAGGTATTTTATGGTGGTTGTTGATGATGTTGTTGTCACTGTGGTTTAGCAGGCCTGGGCCGAATTTGAACCCACCAGCCCCGGTGCATGTGGCCTGCGCCCTAACCACTGAGTTACGAGCGCTGAGCCCACAAGAATAGCTTTTATAAGTGCACCCATTGCCTGAATATTGTTGACTGTACTTTTAGGAAGGATTTTTAGCCCTACTCTTTCTTGATTTCCAATGGTTTTTGCTTTTAAAACATACAAATTGAAAGTTGCTTTAATTTTCTACCATCTTGTTTTGTGTGTATTCTTTCACATTTTGCTGAAGGCAAAGGCAGGGCTAACTTCTTTCTGTATGTAATAGTGGATATGGGGTTAGGAGGAGTTTGTGATCGCCCTACCAGACTGTGTACATTACAAGACCACTTGTTTGAGTGGTTAGTAGTAATGCAAACAATGTGTTAAGGGATTTGACAGACAAGAATTAAGGATTTATGTTATTAAGAGAATAGAGAGTAGCTCACACATAAAAAGCACCAATATGACTAACATGTAGTAGTAACATTTTTTTTTTTTTTTTTTTTTTTTTGTAGAGACAAAGTCTCACTGTAGCGCCCTCGGTAGAGTGCCGTGGCCTCACACGGCTCACAGCAACCTCTAACTCCTGGGCTTACTCGATTCTCTTGCCTCAGCCTCCCGAGCAGCTGGGACTACAGGCGCCCGCCACAACGCCCGGCTATTTTTGGTTGCAGTTTGGCCGGGGCTGGGTTTGAACCCGCCACCCTTGGCATATGGGGCTGGCGCCCTACTCACTGAGCCACAGGCGCCGCCCAGTAGTAACATTTTTTTAACTACAGCTAACTGGTGGAAAATAATGGTGATAACATACACATAATAAGCATCATTTTTAAGTGCTCTATAATATTTCTCTGGGGGTTAAAATACATTGGGTTTCTTAGTAAATATCTGAAAAGGTTTAAGGCTCTCTTAGGAGAAAAACTTGAAGATGCAGATTGTGTTTAAAAAGAAAAAGTACACCACCTGGATTGAACAGGGGTAAAGCTGGATCAACACCCTTCATAGCTGAATTCAACAAACATATTTTTAAAATGTGATCCAAATATGTTAGTTTTAAATAGGCATAATTAAAAACAGAATTTTGGATTAATTAAAGAATTTTGTATTAAATAAAAGGGAAACATCACCACCCCCAGTATCAATAACACTGAAACGGAACAAGAAAACATATATAGGATGATTTAGGTAATTTTAGGATGAGCAAGGAGTTTCCAAGCTTAAAAGTTCTAACAGAAATCATATAGAGAATAATTATTCTGTTTGATTAAAAATTTACTTTTTTAATGTCAAAATCTTTTATAAGCAAATTTCAGTGACAAACTAAAAATTGAGCCATACTCATGACAAATATAAAGAAAGATTATCCTTCTGATGAGTCCATAAAAATCACTAAAATGGTGGGAGAAAAAGATATGGACCACTGATTCTGTTCACTCTTTATTTGCACTAAATATATCATTTGGCCTGGTGGATACTCAGCATCTTCCTGGTTTTGAATGCCCCCCCTTGTGCCCCCTAATCTGAGCTGCAGGCACCAAATCCCCTTCCTTCTCACTCCTAAACATCAAAACATCAGGGTGCCAGTGCTGGACTTTCCTCACTCACACAAGGAAAAAAAAAAAAAAAAAGCAGAAAGATGGAATTGGAAACTGCACACACATTTGTTCGATTCTTTGCTTCATGTTCCATTATTAAACATGATTTTATGAATGTTTTATCTTCACAAATAATCTCATTTATTTTGAGAAAAGGTCCTTAAGAAACATTGTCAGGGTTATGCCTATGGACTGATGGAAACTCACTACGTCCCTTGTAAGCACATTCAACTGGGAAACAGGCTGCCTTTCGCCGAAGAACTCACATTGAAACCTCTGAACTGTGCAATCTCCTCTACCTGGTGCTATTTACCTTGCATCTCAGGAACTTCCCTATGCTTCTAGACCCTTTATTCCTATATAACTTGTCAGGCATTGATAAAAAGAAACAAATGCATTCTCCTTAGATTATTTCTGATCATATTGATGCCATTCTCCGTAAGGAAGTAGCCTTGACCCATCTTAAAATTGCTTTGCTTCCATTTTTTCTGGCAGCTTCATCTTAGCAGGACAGTTATTATTTATCCCATTTTCAACATTATCTTCTTTCTTTTGTCAGTCAAGGGTCTGTTTCTAGCCTCCTCCCTCTCTACTTCCGTGAAACTTACTTGCTTGTGATTCTCTCCACGACATCGATGAAAATTGCATGCTCATAGCAGCAGCTGAGGGACACAGAGCAACACAAGAAATCAGCCAGGAATATATGAGCACGTTATCAGTAACATTAGTGCATTCGTACCTTCCCTTGGTTAAGTGGTTTGCAAGAGCCTACTTAAAGCGATTACTTAAAATAATAAACCCTAGATGTAGCTTGTACATGCTCAGCTTTGTAAACTGATATATGTATGTGTGTGTTTTTGTGTATATGAAATGGAGAAAGACTATTGCTAAAGAACAAAATAATCAGAATAAGATTTGTTGTGTTAAAGTTCAAGCTCAAACTACATAGCATTTCTTTGCATGCTTCCACTAAGAAGCTGAATGTACAATACTTAAAAGGTGACCTCACTCAAACACTTGTTAGGCTCAATACAACCAGTTTCTATCATTTAGATTCCAAGCTTAACCATTCTTTCCCAAGACATCTCTCTGGCAGATATATTAGTAGGTTCTCACACAAGATTTGTGGCTGCAGCTTCTATTCAGAGTTCTTACGTCTTAGGTCCATAGGTAGGGCATTAAGAGCATGCCAACCTGCAGCCAGTTCATCTTATTTTTTTTAATTTAATTTTTGATGAAAATCATAACTGTATACATTTGTGGGATACAATGTGATGATTTGATATACACCATGGAATGCTTAAATCAAAATGATTAACAGAACGGTCACCTCACTTATTTTGGGGGGGTAAGACATCTAAAATTTACTCTTAGTTATTTTGAAATATACCCTTGCATTGTGCACAGGAAGTGACATCTAAGCTGATTTTACCATTTAGTAGCTCTGTCACCCTGAGCAAGTTATTTTTCTTTACCTCTAAAATCAAGATAATAACAGTATCCACCTCACAGGATTTTTATCTCAGAGTGAGACCTATCATTATTGTTATTATTCATACTATTTTCTCACTTTCCTATTGGCTAACTGCAGACTTCTTCCTGAAGGAATTTTGATCAGTGATGACACAGAAACGCCTTTCCCAGTTACTATCTCATGGGCTAAAGCCCAGTCATGACAGCAGTTTCCAGGTTTATAGACACGGTATTTTCTACTCTTCAACTAAGAGTGCTGTCTCCTGATTCCTTCAACATCCAGGCCCTGCTCCCAAAGGTGGTCCAAATACTAGCAGGTAGTTTTTCCCTCTAGGGACAATAGTTTATGTTATTGAAAAGTATAATGATTAGACAAAATGCTTAAGTAGATTGTCTGAGGAAGCCTGTACCATCATAATCAAAATTGCTCAAGTTACATAACTACAAGTACTGAGTACTTACCTTATTCTGGGTGCTTTGCTAAGAGCTTTATATACATTTTCTTAATCTTTTTCATAAGTCTGTGAGGTGGATATTACTATTATTGATGTAGATAAAGAAATTAAGACAGAAGAATTAAGCAATTCAGCCAAGGCCAAAGAGTTATTAGTTAAATGTCATAGCCAAGAAAAGAGTTTAGATCTAACTTGAAAATCAAGACTGTAAAACCATGCTACATTGAACGCGTACAATGACATTCTGATCTGCACAAAACATGTTTTTTTCCTTAATATTGCTTGAAAATAGAAAAACAAAGTAAGCTTCAAATTCATCTTTCTCCCATAGGAAATCAGCATTTTATTATTATTTGCATTAGGTGTTCTCATTCGATTACAAACTCAGTGTAAAGATCGAGAAAACAATAATAAATGGAGAAATTTTATTATGTTCTGCAAGCCTGTCTCATGGATGTTCAATGAAACTTTCAAGTGCCTTGAAGACAGTAAGAATAAAGTCATGCCTGAGTTACCTTTTCAACCTTTTCTGCCTTTTCTTCATATACCTGGACCTCTGGGATGAATATTTGCCTTCTGGCTGAGGATTTTGGTTTGACCAGTGCAACTTTTTTCATTTCTGACTTCACTTTCGGTGGTATTTAAGAGCCAAACAGTAGCTAAGTGACAGGACAGAAAGTGGACATATTGCCATGGGGAATGCTTACATTCTGTATCATATGGTATTTAGTTCTTTTTACTTTTTCATTTTCTAATTTTCCAACTTCACAATCGGATTTAAGGTGACTCGTGTTAAATTCTGGAGCTTAAATCTCTGATCGTACACTCCTTCCCAGAAAAGACATCAAGAAACTACACCTGTAGTCAATATGTATCGTGATTAAAACACTGCCTGATTCTTTGCCTGGGGCGTGTATGTCCTTGACGTGACTGGAGGTGTGCCAGGAGGGGATGCTTGCACTTACTGATGACCTGGAAAGACCTCTTCAGCCCTGAGGTCTGGAGATTCCACAAAGCAGGGCACTCAAGAGAAAAGTTGAAGTCAATAGATCCTTAGGCTAACAGGCTATTTCTCAGGGAGAGCTGGTTTTCCTTCTGT
This sequence comes from Nycticebus coucang, assembly GCF_027406575.1. NCBI lineage: Eukaryota > Metazoa > Chordata > Mammalia > Primates > Lorisidae > Nycticebus > Nycticebus coucang. The sequence goes on from NC_069783.1 coordinate 97,670,102, forward strand.
TCTGTTGCTGAGTGGGTTTTGCTGCTAGCCCATCTTCACAGCCCACGCCAATCTCCCTGTCTCTGCCTGCCTTTTCTATGCAGGGAGCTCCCTGCAGCAATCCTCCCATCTGTGCGGTGGTGACATGGTGCGCGCAAGCCTTTGAAGAAAGGACATGGAACAATACTACTACCAGAGCCGTGGTCTGTGTTACCCAGATAATATTATGTGACCAGCTCATAAATAAAAATACTAGAACTTGAATATCAAGTCGTATTTTTTTTCAAACTAATTTACTTTGGAAAATCTTGGATATTTTCAAAATTGGATACCACATACTCAATGACAGAACTTAAAGCACCTTCCTTTGTTCAGTCTCCTATGGGACAATCATCGCTTTTTGAAGATAGAAGCAGTTCTGGGAAATAGCGAAAATTTACTTAGAGTCCTGTGTGTGACCAAGGTGAGTAATTATGTCAGGAAAAAAAAAAAAATGAGGAACTAATTCCAGAAAGTAAGAGTCTTTTTAGTTTGGGGCCATAAAATTGAATAAAAAAATCTACGAATCAAGTGTATGGTGCCCCATGATCATACTAATGTACACAGCTATGATTTAATAAAAATAATAAATAAAAAAAAGTAAGTGGGGAAAAAAATAAAAAATAAAATTGAATAAAAAAGTTCTTTTCTTTTTCATGGAATACAAACCAACCATTTGAAGTGTGTGTGTGTAAATAAAGATCGGAAATATGTAGATGCCTCACTAAGGCCGTTCGATGTATTTTCTAGAGGAACATCTTGATATGTTCCATCCTTTTGTGTTTTACACATAGTACATGGTTTTCTCCTCTCTAATAGTGTGGGTTTCCAGAGACAATGTCCCTCCAATTTTCCATCACTGTGCTCTATGGCTCATCCCAGGGCCTGGAGCACTAAGGCTGCTCAGCGATTTCATCCAAATAACCAGGTGAATGAATGTGTGGTGTGTCTTGTTTTCCTGACTATAGCTCCATGTTCCCAAGTGTTTTTCTTATTCACTCTGATCACCCTGGGTGCCAACTTTCTGTTTCCTGCCCTGTATGTGGGTACCGGTCCTTGGAGTGTGTTTCCTACCTCATGGTTTTCCTTTGCTGAGTTCTCTGACTTGTGTGGTAGAGTCTACTCTCCCGAAAACATACCAGAAATACCTCAGTATGCTTTTCTCATTGTTTATATTACAACCATTCTGAAGGAAAGCAAATAGAATTTGGTGACTGGATACAAGGAATGACCTCTTACAGCTTAGATCTAAGGGTGGCTATGCGACATGCAAGTGGAAATAAGATTTCCATGAAAATTTTGTTTTCTGATGTATTTGCCATTCTACTTCTTGCCTGGAATATGGACAGAATGCTTGGCCCGGCAGCCACCTTGACTCTCAGAGAATTGCAGTGAGGGTAAGATTTTTGTCAACATTGGCCAGTCCCACTGCCAAATCTTCTTTACCATCACATTAGGAATAGTGACTAGGAAATATTTCTAGGAGGGAGTGCTCAATAAAGGTATTGAAATATTTGCTCATTAATTTCTGAGTTGTGGGTTTCTCATAGGAGCCTATTTCCATAGGCATACATGCACACATGAGCCACATACAATAGGTGCATTTTTTTAATTAGACTATTGCTAGCCAGTTATTATTTGCTTTAATACTAGTTGTTAGCAATTTTCTTTTCTTTTCTTTTTTTTTTTTATAGAGACAGAGTCTCACTTTATCACCCTTGGTAGAGTGCCATGGTGTCACACAGGTCATAGCAACCTCCAGCTCTGGGGCTTAGGCAATTCTCTTGCCTCAGCCTCCTGAGTAGCTGGGACTACAGGTGCCTGCCACAATGCCCGGCTATTTTTGTTGTTGTTGCAGTTTGGCCGGGGCTGGGTTTGAACCAGCCACTCTCGGTATATGGGGCCAGTGCCCTACCCACTGAGCCAGAGGCACCACCTAGGTGTTAGCAATTTTCAATCTCATTAGCTGATATAATAATGACAACAATTGCTTTCTAATAAGCACCATTCTGGGTGTACTAGCCCATTTAATCATTACAATAATATCATACAGTGGTATCATTATCTCCATTCTACAGGTCAAGAGACTGAGACTAAGGAAAATTAAATGATTTTTTTTTTTTTGTCAAATGTATTTAATTTATATTGGAATTTTGAGAGTTTGGAATTAAAACACAGAGACTAAATACTTCCAAACCCCAAACCAGTGGCATTAACTATAATCCTGCGTTGATTTCCAGGCTTGCTACAAAGCACATTGGCAAGCCCAATTATCATATTTCACATTTATCCTGACTTACATCCTTATGTTTTAAACAATGTTTTTTTAAAGATTATGTTTTTTACTTTGGGGGTCTAGCACAAAAATTTTAAATCAAAACTGATTGGTTTGTTTGTTCTAGAGCAAAAGGATCTCCTTCACCACTCCTTATATCCACCCCCACGTGAGGGGAACGTGGTCTGGTATTATAAAAAACACTTGTATTCACTGGCTTTTGGCAACACCTCTAAATCACTCCCTCTCTCTTGCATTCTGTTCAGCTTTTAGATCCTACTATTTTTTTTTTTTTTTTGGTTGTTGGCTGAATCAACATGTGAACCTCATTTTGCAGGATTTGTTAAAAATATAATTAAAATGTTGTATAAAGGTTTAGGCCAAATTGGCCTGGATCCTAGAACCCTCTCTAAGCAAAACCTCAAGGAATATACATTCATAGAAAAGGTTTGCTCTCTGGGATTCCCTCCCACTTGCGTTAACCTGATATTTTGCTTATTCTGCTATGAAATTCCTCAGAGGAGTGAAACAGTAGCTTGCCTCATTAAGACTCATCATTTACAAGATGTTGACAAATGTTGGCATTTATCCTGTTAACATAATAAATGTGAGAAAAATGACCATTTGGCATAGACAGTTCCATGCAAAATGCAAGCATGGTTAAGAATGAGGATGATTTGTTATGTCTAAGCAGTGTCGTTCAGTGCTACATATTGAAATAAATATGTTTTGGAAATAATTATTTCTTCTTTGCCCCCCAAATATAATTTTTCTTCTTCTTTTTCTATTTCTTTTTTTTTTAAATTTTTTTTAGCAGTGGGCAGGCAGGGTAGTTCAAGACATAATCAAAAATAGAACTCAGAAAAAAAATCTATATAAATCTTGTTTATTTTTTCACTTTAATAAAGTTTTGACTTTTTCTCCGTTTGTCAGAAAGCTAATAATTTCGCTTAATTTTTCAAACACATGGCCATGCTTTTTATACCCTATGTCGTTATCTTTAATTTTAAAGCAAAGTAAATGAAAGAAAAGTAAGTATATAAAAACTAACACAAATTATAAATAGCTAATGTGATTTTTTATTGCAGAGGATTTAATCTCTATTAGTGAAAACATTTTGAGAATTTAATTTGTTTATGTTAAAAGAATTCAAATTTGACATACACACACTATATCAGGAAACAGAAAAGTAGCCTCTGCGAACCAGGAAAGGAGGACCTGGTACTCACAGCCAGTTCTCAGTGTCGTGGGGAACATAATTTCAGAGAACATCAACTATTTGGTGGTGGATCAATACAAAAACAACACCATTGCATAGTCATGGCTGCATGTCAACAAAATCATGAACATTGTGTAAACCAGTAGTTCCCAACCCTTTTGGCACCAGGAATCGTTCATCAAAGACAGTTTTTCCATGGATGGGTGCAGAGGGGGACATAGATTCTCATAAGGTGCACACAACTCTTGTAGCACAGTTTACAGCAGGCATCACCCTCCTGTGAGACTCTGGTGATCTCTGGTGATCTGACAGGAGGTGGCATTCAGGTGGTGGTGGTAGCACTATGGAGCAGCTATACATACAGCTGAAGCTTTGCTTGCTGGACTGCAACTCATTTTCTGCTGTGCTGCTGGTTTCCTAACTGGCCACCAACAGCTACCGGTCAGAGGCCTAAGGGTTGGGAGCCAAGGGTCTAAACCACATCAATGACCAAACATCCCCCTTGCCTGGCCTCTATAGGTGACTTCTGCTTTTTGAGCAATTAAGTGCACCTATAGCTTTACTTTAGTCTTCCTTCCTACAAAAGATTTATTAAGGATCATAGGATGAACTATGTTTCCTGACAGCACCCAATCTGCACCAAAGCTTTGCTTCCTGAACTCTCCCCAGTATCACCTAATGCAAAGTGAGTCCTGTAAGTCCTTCCTAACACCCTCTGATGAGACACCAGGTGGTGACCTGTGGTGTGCATTCTGCCTCTCTGCAGCGAGTGACATGTTCAAGTTATCACATACAGGTGTTCTCTGTGAGTCATGGGCTAGAGGGCATGGACTCTGAATAAGCAATAACACAATCGTACTACTGAGAAACCCAGGCTGCCTACCATACAGCAATCACTTTACAGGTGAATGTTCACATTTGAAAATATTCCTTTTAAAAATAATTTTTCAATCCATTTTTGCAGTATCCCTGAGGCAAGTATGGTATGATAGTCCAAGCATGCAGATAAATTAAGATGGAAATAGTTCAGGGACTTAATAGTTTACATTTAGGGCGGCGCCTGTGGCTCAGTCAGTAAGGCGCCGGCCCCATATACCGAGGGTGGCGTGTTCTAAACCCAGCCCCGGCCAAACTGCAACCAAAAAATAGCCGGGCGTTGTGGCGGGCACCTGTAGTCCCAGCTACTCGGGAGGCTGAGGCAAGAGAATTGCTTAAGCCCAGGAGTTGGAGGTTGCTGTGAGCTGTGTGAGGCCATGGCACTCTACCGAGGGCCATAAAGTGAGACTCTGTCTCTACAAAAAAAAAAAAAAAAAATAGTTTACATTTAAAAGTAACAAAGACACCACTTGGATCTGACTTTCTGAATTTTCCTTCTAAGTTTCACCTTAATGTTGGAATTGGATCAAGCCCTGTCCAGTTACTTAGACCTTGCTGAACATTACCTCTTTATCTATCTATGTTTTTCATAGACCAGAGTCACCAAGAAGGCAAGTGGCTATTTCATGGTCATTTGTGTCTGGCTATTTCTGTTGGTGCATATAAGGTACTCAATAAAATTTTTTTGAACTCAACTAAGGAAGGAGTCAGAGAAGTAAGCTGTTCCTTCTAACATAAGTAACAAAGTTGGAGAGCAGTTGTAAGGTTTTTCAACTTTTTTGTCTCACGGTACACTTGAACCTATAGTTAAACTTCCGCAGTGCACGTAAATTATGTTGATCAAAAAAGAAAAAAAGAGTAAAAGGAAGAATATACTTACTGTGCTTTTAACTTCTTTCAAAAATAATTTAATTAATGACTGTTACAAGTTTTTGCGGTACACCTAAGATCCCCTCACAGCACACCAGTTGAAAATCACTGTTGTAGAGGATTTTTAAAATATGCATTCTTTTCAAGCTGAGAGCAAAAGGCAGTTGCAGATTTCTGTGTCCCAATAACAAGCCAGTTGTAATTCAGAGACAGAATATTTGCTTCTGTGGGGAACTAGAACTGGTTTGAAAGGGCTCTGCTCATAACCTGAAATTTGAACACCAGCCAGGGAGGTGAACAAGACAAGTTTGAAATAGAGACGTGGTGATGATTTATACAAAATCTTCCAACATCTGCCTTCTCAGACATGAAAAAAAATAAAGAAAATACAAAAATCGAAGGAAAAACATGAATCAGTACTACAAATTAGGAGACAGATATAATCCAAATTCAAGAACCTTTGAAAATGCAAGACTGAGGAGATGAGATTTAAAAAGACATTGGGACCAACTTTCCACTTCCCTCCCTATGGAAACAAGTCTGTGAGAAATCCACAAAAGCTTCTCAGGACTGCAGGGAAATAGCCCAATTTAAGATGAAAATATCCACTCTAAATATCAGTGATGCTTCTGATACAGCGATCAGAACGTTAAGAACAGTGATATCACCAAGATTATGTGTGTGTATTAACCTTGTACCCTACCACTACTGTTAAAATAGGTCACTTAAAAATGTATTTACACTGTGATTACCAACATTTAAATATGCATCCCCAAAAGGACAAAGTAAAAAGGCATAGCCATAGGAGCTAGAGTGGGTTTATGGTGATCTAGGAAATTAGGCAATGAGAACAACATAAAATTAAAATGATCACAAAAGTCCTGTGAATAATTCCAGCCCAAGTGCTACTGTCGTCCCCCTTTGAAATGCAACCTTGTCTCAACCCTGCCTGCCAGAGATAGCCTGAGCCCCAGCAAATGAGCTGAAGGCAGGAGAGGCAGCTGAGTCCGCCTTGGCTTCCTGGTCTAACCCAGCTTCCACTTGTTCACCTCTTCACTTCATTTGGTCATCTGCAAGCTTAGGTGTAGAGCATTTCTGTCCACCCATATCTTTTCTTCCTGCCCACCTCTGGCTTCCTGCTCATAGCTCATGTCTTCCCACTCAAAACTTCTCTCTTCCATGGAGCTGGGGTGGTCCCCCTGGGGTTTGCCCTTGGAAACCTGCCTGGGGATTGACCCTGTGCTGGGCGTCTACCTCCAGCTCCTTTCCTTCAACTCTCATCCTGACAGCTTGGTAGCCAACAATTGGCAGAGCATAAAGACACTCTCTTTAGAAAAGGAATGAGGTCTTCTGCACATCTCAATGTGGAGTAATTACATGGGATTTCTAAAAGGTGTGCAAATACCCTGGAGATAGACATAACACTAATAGTAGACGTGTCATGGTACTATTTTAAGAACAACTTATGTCTAACATTTTCAAAATTGAGATAATCTCACAGTACCTGAAGTATTATTACTATTAAATTTTATAAAAATTGGATAAAGAATGTCCAGCAGGGTATAGTGCAGATGCCTGAGTCCCAGCTAGTTGGAAGGCTGAGGTGAGAGGATTGCTTGAGCCCAGTAGGTCAAGGTCACAGTGAGCTATGATCACACCACTGGAGTCCAGCCTGGGCAATAGAGCAAGACCCTGTCTCTAAAAGAACAACAACAAAAAGAATGTTCAGACTGTTCAGAAAATTACTATCAGGAAGAGATAAACAAGACTTTTTAACAATCTCCCTTATAATAAAACATGTGAAAAATTAACACATAATAATTATATGTAAATGTATGTTTTCTAATTCAAGTATTATTTGGCCTAAAAATTTGAAACAATATAGAAATAGGCACATTCAATATTTATGTTACTGTGTTTTAGCATTCATAGGGTCATATTTTTAAAGTATTTCAGTACTACCACTATTTAAATGATGTTATTATTGTTCATAATATATACAAGTTTTGTAATGATACATTTATCTAGCATCAAGACTTTTAATTAATTCTAAAATATAATTGATGATGGAATAAATCAGAAGCAAACGAATAAGCTTACTGGTAGATTTTGTATATTTATTTCAGATAGAGTAAACAGAAGTGTTATATGGATCTAGGCTTTTTGTAATGTCCAAATGTGCTATTTTTATGGTGCTTTCAGCCACTCCAGAGAGTTGATCCAAAGATCAACCACATTGAGTGTCATCTTCAGTAATAAATTCATTTATTCACTCATTTTAAATTTATCTTTCAAATATTTAGGAAGTACTTGTCCAGTGCAAAGCACTTGACTAGGTATAGTTAGCAGGTCAAAGAAATGTGTTTATCCTGATGGGATTTACAGGAAGTGGGCTGTTGGCGTGCTCACATTCAGCACTCATGGGTTAGTCCTTGAAGGTCCACAGCATGTGGAAATTTTTGTTTTTTGTGAAGATGCATTTGCATCTCCTGATGGTAGACAGATGAGCTAGAAGTCACTTAGCAATAACCTGAGCTGAGTAGCCTGTTAGTTGGTACTGTTCTCAAAATCTCATCCCCTGTCATTAAAGTCACCCGAAGTTACCATTTGATAAATTTATAAGACTATGACAAAATGGTGGAATTTTTTTTTTTTTTTTTTTTGGCTGGGGCAAACTTTGAACCTGCCATCTCCGATATATGGGGCTGGCGCCCTACTCCTTGAGCCACAGTGCTGCCCAAGATGGTGGAATTCTTAACATGAGAAACTTACTTTGGCTTTGTGTGGGCTTATCCTTTATGAAGGCAGCAGGGCTTCCAAATGTTCTAGGGTGAACACTATGAATTCATATCTTAAGACCGGGAGACTCACTCTTAGCTGCAGTGAAGGAAACTAACCCTTTACAGGTCATCTACTTTCTGGAAAACTGGCTAGTAAGTACACTTTGGGTCATTGCTTTTGAAAGAATGTTCTGGAAGTTTACTAGGATAGATGGCCATCCTGAAAGAGACTTCTAGGATTCAGGATCTATATGGATCACTACGGAGTTGACCTGGTAATCAATCACCTGGCAATCAATCAACCTGACTAATCACTTGCCCTTGAAAGTTCTCAGAATGTTCATTGCTGCCTCAGCTGCTACATGAAAGCATCAATGCCCTGCACATTTTCTGGAATGGACGGCCACTCATAGGAGAGTCATTTGAGTTAATATGGACTACTGTCAATCTGTTTATCCACAATGGAGAAATGAAAGAAATTTTATTTAGGAGAGATTTAGGCTCTACTTCTCTTCATTCTAAAAAGGGTTCATTTGAATGTGAGTTGAAAGTTTGAGATAGTTCACACCTCAGGGAATATTCTTACCTGCATTTCTAGGGATAGAATATGAAAACAAATCCAAAAACACTTCTGACATTACTTTCAACATGTTTAAATGCAGTTTCATTGGGAATTAATATTTTCAGATCTGGCTTTGAGGACTGTCCTCAAACTTTAACCCAAGGAATTTCAGAGAATAATCCATTCATACCCAGGAGAATAAATCTCTAAAAGTGATTTACCTCCTGATAGAATCTTTTTACTGTGAATTAATCTCAGGATGCATTTGAATTTTAGTTTGGAAAATAATCTTTAAATAAATCTGAGCAGGTAATACAAACTGATGGAAAGTACATACTTGATGGCAATAGGAAACTTTAGAGTTTCTCATCCTCAAGAGATACAGGCCTGAGATTTGCACTGGAGGAGTGATCTAGTTTCAGAGGTAAGGTGTTTATGAAAATTGATATGTGGATATTTACAAATTTGAAGCTGCAGAATAAGGTCACTTTATTTGTATACTCTGATATAAATCCCTATTTCCTTTCATGCTTTTGTTTGCTTTTGGGAGATTGCCAACTTCAAATACAACACTAGCTACAGTATTAGATCGTCTGATCTAACTCAAATACACACAAAAAATGACAACCATGGCTTTAGAAAGTTCATTTTCTGCCGTTAGCCATAGAGAACAATGAACTTCCCTATAATCAAATATAGACAAACATTTAGCTCCAGGTCTTCAAGCTATTTTCAGAGTTAAAGCTACTGCATATTTTAAGGTGAAGTTCATTTTGTGTCTGAGATGAAAGCATCTTGGAAATATGAACTTGCCTGCCAACAGTATTTATGAAATTGTTCTAATATGAACCCCTCCTTGCTATGTTTTAGCATAATATTTTTGTAAAAATTTGACTACTAATATATAAAAAACAGAAAACAAAAGGGTTAGGTTGTCTGTTGACTGGCACACGTATAGACCTCTTCAGTGACCTAAATTTGAACAAGGCTGGATTCTAATGGCTTAGAATGTTTTCCATTAAATATAAGAAAATCCAGTTAATTAATTAGCCCTTGGTGTTAAATGAGTTTTTAAGCCTGAGAGACAAGGGGAATGTGGGATTTATGGTGACTTGAGAGTGAACATTAATGATGTTGAACCCAGAGTGCCTGTTAATATGGGCTACCTTGCAGCTGGGGGTCCAGGGACTGTGCGCAGGTGCAGCAGATAGACCCCATTGAGCAAGGTGAGTGTCTCTTACTATCAATGCCTCTGCCTAAGTCTTGTTTTCTCTTGTAGTCAACAATATCAGACTGTGTTTCATTGTTTTATGTTTTCTCCTGATATACTTTTAGAGAAGCAGGACAATAATTTCATGTTAATATAAACATGAAACATGATGCTCATGCTTTCCTTTATTTTTATTTTCTTATTTATTTATTTATTTAGAGACAAGGTCTCATTTTGTCACCCTCGGTAGAGTGCTATGACATCACAGCTCATAGCAACCTCCAGCTCTTGGGTTTAGGCAATTCTCTTGCCTCAGCCTTCCGAGTAGCTGGGACTACAGGCGCCTGCCACAACACGGGGCTACATTTTGTTGCAGCTGGGACCAGGCTCGAACCTGCCACCCTTGGTATATGGGGGCAGCGCCTTACTCACTGAGTCACAGGCGCTACCCATGGTAGGTTCCTTTTAGTCAAAGAAACTAATCATGGATCATCACAGACATAGACTAATCCTGGATCATCACAGAAATGGTAAAGCTGTGCTTTTTCCATATGGACCTTGGTCATAGCAAGTGCTAAAGTTTTGGTAAATTTACCAATTTAGGACGTGATTTATTTAATTTTCTTTCCCAGTTATCACACAGGAAACCAAATTTCACTGTGGGGGAAATACTTGCTTTTGCATTATAAAAGCTAATTTGCTGGAATGGGATAATGTATTTTATCTCCAATTACCGTTCTAACCCTTTACATATAGAGATATTATGACTGTTATTCTATTTCTTTGTAGTGACACAGGTGAAAATTCACAATGCATTCATATAGCAAGCAAATTAGATGCCTATTCACGTTTTTAGGTTAATCTTTGTTGTGCAATTTTTGGCTTAATTCATTTTTAATATACGGAGTATTGAACAAGATATTTCTGTTCTGTCTGAATCGTGTGAAACTGTCCTACTTTCCAGAGGACCCTAGGGTTAAGTCAGCCTCAGCCCCCTCATAGGATGGCAGCTTCATAAAGACAGCGATATTTATCTGAGTATTGTTTTTCCTGCTATTTCCTGCATAGAAGACCATTGATAATTTTTTTTTCATGTGGAATCAACTGAGACTCTTTAGTATTACACAACTCCAAACCTTAAAAGCATCCTATTTTTCTGAGAATAATTAGCAGAGCAGCCTCAGTCAATGATAGCACTTGAAAGATGTTGGAAAAGGCATTTCTTCCTATGCACTCCTTTTAAGAAACATTAAACCCTCCTATTCTTATAAGGGTCAATTAAAGATATTTAATATATTCTGATCCAGAAATGAATTGTCTGGAAATTTAAGAGCCTATTAGTAACAATTGAACAAAGTCAACATTTAGTGTCTTTTTCAAGTAGGTATAAATAACGTGTATCATAAAAATAGTGAACTGTTAAGTCATGGGAAACAAAGTTAAGATATTTAAAGAAGCCAATTTATTGCAAAGAGCTCTTTAGCTAATTACACTTAGAAAAGTAGATGCTTCTTGGCTTGCAAAGACAGTACCTCCTTCAAACAGATAGACCTCGGGTAGGATATTCTACTTAGCAAAACCCTCTCAGGTCTCAGTGTGGCCACTTAGGAGAGATTTTAGAGATTGTCTAGATGTCTCCAAAATGTTACCTCATTTTTTAGAGATTGTCTTAAATATCATGGAAGGCACTTAAGCTTAGAGACTAATCCCTTGTTAAAATACAGACATCCATGGGAAGGATGACATTTTAAGCTGTTACCTGTCATTTTACTTTCATTGAAAGAAATGGCTAAAATCAAGTTCTATGAGATGGGAAGAAAGCAGAGACAATAAAGCCTTCAGTCGCTCATGGAGGGTAAGTGTCTTGCTTTCAAGGACACAGTTCTTCTATGTCAGGCCTGCAGTCAGGTTAGCATGAGCCCTGTCCAAGGGCTGAGTCCTGGATCATAAAATCTAGAGTTCTTTTTTCTCATTTCTTGGCTCAATTACCTGATTAGGTTGGGTTGAATGCCCCTGAAGAAGTCAGCTCTCGTTATTTTCATTTTGAAATGGTGTTGGGAGATCCTGCCACTTTGACAACATGAATGAACTCAGAGGACAGTTTGCTAACTTAAGCAAAACACAGAAAAATACTGTTTGATTTCACTTGTACATGGAATCTGAAAAAATAAAGTTGAATATACAGAAATAGAGTAGAGGTGCAATTCCCAGGGGGGTGGAGGGAAGACAATGGGGAGATGTAGGTCAAAGGGTACAAAGTTTCAGTTGTATAGGGATGGAATGGACAGCAGGAGGACTGGAGTTACTATTGTATATTAAATTTGCTGAAAGAGTAGATTTTAGGTGTTCTTAATACACACACACACACATACACAGAAGTGACTGGAATGTGACGCATAGGTTAAATTGCCCACCTGTAGAAATCATCTCACTGTGAATATGTATGTCAAAACATCATGTTGTACACCTTAAATTTATACAATTAAAAAATGGTATTCCTTGAAATTAAAATGTTAGGGGAAATGCGAAAGTACTCGTAAGCTGTATTTGGCCACACTGGCTGACTATTTAAATGCTCCTCACCCCTTCTTCTACTCTCTATCCAGGGATCTCCTCACTTATTCCACCACTTTTGTTGTTGTTGTTGAGACCAAGTCCTGCTCTGTCACTTCACTGGGCTAGAGTGCAGTAACATCACAGCAACTTCCAAATCCTCGGCTGAAGCAATCCTGCCTTAGCCCCCCAAGTAGCTGGAACTACAGGCATGTGCCCCCACACCTGGCTAATTTTGTTTTCTATTTTTGATAGAGCCAGGGTCTCCCCATGCTCAGGCTGGTGTTGAACTCCTGAGCTTAAGTGATCCACCCGTCTCGGCTTCCCACAGTGCTAGGATACTGGTGTGAGTATGGACAACTCATACTCAGGTAACACAACTAGTACCACACCACTTATTCCTTTTATAAACTCACAACCTTAAGAAGGTTCTATTTTTAATTACAATGTTTTAGGGAAAGGCAATTTTCCTGGGTCTACTATAGAGGCTGTAATACCATCATTTTTGCTTAATTGAAAGAAATGACTAACTAAAATCAGATTCTAAGCAAGAGTTGATATCTTCAAAAAAACTTCAACACAATGATGTATTATATTATAAAATGGTCATGCACTAACCAATCATATCTTTTTGATCTAAGAATATTCTTCAGCATTTTGGTCAAAGTTTATTGTTTTCTTCCAGCAAAAAGTATTTCTTTTAAAAATACCTAACCCCCTCCCAAAAGAAACTCATCCTCACTGTCTTTACTTACCAACAGTCGACAGATGCATTCTTGCCTCTTTTATTTTAACGGCAATACTCCCCTATTTCTACAAAGTTGAGGCAAAGCTAATAAATAAATATGTAATGATTGAAAACTACTGGTTTGGGTAGATTTAGGTTACCGTGAGAATAATAACAATAAATATTCTGAAAAATATTTGTGATTAACCATGTGTTACACTGTGGTGTACATCTTACTGATTGGATTTTTTGCACGTTAGGCAAGCTAAAAGACATGGACCTTGTTTGCAAAAAATTTATAGTTAATATGTTAATAACTCAATAGATGATAGAATAGTATTTTATAAATAAGGCTCCAATAAATAGTGACCTGGGATTTTAGAAAAGAAAGAAAATATTTTTTTTCTGGTTAAGAGATTTATAGAAGAAATAGGTGAAAAGCTCTTTGTGGGCTTTGAGGTACACATATTTAGGACATGCAGATATGGAGGGAAAGTGTGGGAAAAGGTAAGGGTGAGAGAAGGCAGCCATGATGCATTATCCATTGTGTTATGAGTAGGAAAGGGGATCTGGTCATAAAAGCACATTGATCCAAATTATAGGAGGACAGAGGTAATCACCTAGCCCATTAATGTACTCTTGATGGTGCAGGCAATGGGGGCAGGGCCTCTCTGATTATATTAAGCAGAGAGAACCATGTTAAGAATTGTGCATTAGGAAAGTTAATCTGACAAAGTTGTGTGGTGAAGAGGAAGATTTGAAGACAGATAGTCTACATCTGAGGCTATTTCAACAGTCCCTGTAGAGCATTGAATATCCTGGGTATTGAATTCTAATCCTTGGAATATTTTCAAGATAGAATGGACAGTAAGCAGAAAAATGATTTCATGTGTACCTGAAAGCAGGTGGAAGATAGACTTGCAAATAGGCCTGAGGCTAATGGAATGTGCACAACCGAAGATAGATCTTTAATTCATTCTGTGTCCAGAAGCAGGTGAAGAGAAATGAATGAAGGAATATTCCCCTTCCAGGTAATATCTGCACCAGCCACAATAGTGTATGAACTCTTTCCAATTATAGCTGCAAATGCATCATACTCTGTCTTTGTATCCCCACTCAATATTATGTCAGTAATCAGAGACATAATCGCATCAGCAAATTCCATCTAATGTGACCTGGAAATTGAGAAACAGAACCAATGTTAACCAAAATTAATCAAAATAATCTGGGTGTTAACTAAAAATAAACATGGAAGAACAAATATAGTTGGCTGCAAACATGAGTATCTGCCACTGGCATTACAAACATCAGATATTTCCATAACATTAATTCAGCTCTTAGGCATGTGGATTTTGTCATGGACTCAGCAAAGTATATGGTAAGAGCTGGTTAAAAAAACACCTGGAAACTGCAAAGCAGAACTCAAAGCAATGTGAAGATGCTCCCAACCCACCAGTGTATATTTAAAATGGTTGCATTTAGAGAACTCAAATGGTTATTCTTATTGAGCTTTCTCTGTTCTCTCTTCCTCCCACAAACACAATCTATATTTCTCAGCCTTCCTTGCAATGTATCTGGGGTCCCTGTAACAAAATGTTCACTCTAACTGATAACATCACAATTATAAAATGTAGGACTGTCTTGAAGCTATAATTGTCAACTCAACACTAACCCTATCATGTATTTTTTTCTTTTTCTTTAATCTTAAACTAATATGAAGGTATAATTCTTAGGTTGCATTGTTCTCACTTCCAAGGTAAAGCTAAGCAGAGTTTTGTTTTGTTTTTTAATTAATATCATTGTACTGAGGGTAGAAAGTATCTACCTCAGTGACTGAGAATCACAGTTGAAGTAAAAGTAGGTAAAAACAGACATGCAAGTGTCCCCAGCTAAAAATCTCAAGTTTTATTTCTAGATTGCTTTCGTCTGTATGGTAATTCTTTATTACAGGGCTAGGAGTCATTTTCTTTGATCATGGATGGAGAGAGTGACAAGAGATGGACCTCTTGAGATGGCAGCCTGACAGCCTTTAAATCAAGGAGGATCTCTTTCTTAGCAAGCATCAAGATTAAACAGACTAATGAATCACTGCTTTAGACTGTCCACTCCTGGGAGATCACATCAGAGTCCCATCAACCTCGGTCAGGTCAGGGAACATTCTTTCCTGTCAACTGGCAAGTCTCCTATTGTTGTGTTGAAACTCTTGCTCTTTTCTGGGAAATTACTCTACTTAATGGAGACAGATGTCACCCCATATAATCTTATAGTTCTTCACCAGGATCCAAAGGGTAAGATCCTTTTTAACCAATATAGTGTTGAAAGAAATGCAGTTGTGTGTATTTTATATTCCAGAATCAGTTTCTTTCCACCACTGGTCGATTTTATTTTTAATAGGGAATTTTTTTAAATATTTAAAACCTCTGTAATTATTAGTTTATTAGTATCCTCCAGCACTCAGATGTTCAGTATTCTTCCTGAAATTACATAAACAAATGCAAATGGAAAGACTCCAAGTCAAAATTATATAACAAAACAGCACTCCATCAGAAAAGCGTGTAAAATCACAAGAATACTATTTTCAAATACTAATACTTTGAGAGAATGATAATCTCAAAAATCCACAAAATCGCCAAATTGTTCCCTAAACTTTTAAGCAGATAAACATGAGTCTAATGAATGTGTGTGGGTTTTGTAAAGAAAAATTAAATTCAAATAAATTGACTATTTTTTTATTAAGATGGGAAATTGAACCATCTTCTTTCCTCCTATCAATTTGATTCAAAAGGGGCAAAACACAACACAAGAAAATATAACCTATTTTAAAGGTTGGCCCAATTAATTAAAGATACTCTTAATGGAGGATCTGAAGTTTCCTGAACAGTTCATATTTAGATAAATGGGAAAAGACATTTACAATCAGCACTTTCCTAGTCTTTGCCAGGATTCAAATCAACAAAAAATTCAATATGGCAGTCTCGTATTTTAAGCTCATACTTTTGGAGATACATCCTCAGGTTTTCTTTAATGTGGGAATTGTAAAATATAACTGCCATTACATGGTAATAGGAGTTAAAGAGTCCACATGTAAAGATCAGAGCATACTTTTCTATTGGTCCTTCAAGGACAGATTTTCAATATGTTTGATTCTAATAATCCCATGCTGTAAATATTACTTACTCTCTTCACTTTGTAAATATAAGTGGACTATGTGAAATTTGTCATCAACTTTGGAGTTTCACTCATAAAATTTAACTTTTATTATCCCCATCATGATATGCAGGGTGTGGAGACAAAAGCTTCTTATCAGCTAATTATATGCAAAGATAAACAATGTAATAATTCATGTGATCCAAAATGGGAAAAAGCAAAAGACCGGCTTCCCTTCAAGAAAAAAATTTCAGACCTATGAAAAGGATGACGGAACTAATAAAAAAAAAAAAATTGTATTTACTTACAAGTATTCCGAATGTCAGCAAAACAGCTGCAACATTCTTTTTGCAATTACGGAGTGGTATTCAGTTAACAGAACAATTATTTTGTATAAGCTGCATCAGAGATAACTGAAGATGAAAGAAAAAACAACCATCCCCATATATAACTAATTTGAGCTGTGCACCAACAAGAATTTGCTTTAAATTTCCATGCCAGTTTACAACCCCCATATTGCACCAGGCAGGGTTAGTGGCTATTGAAAATACCACCACGACAGGGCTATCTAAAACACATCCCATAGTGTGTTAACTATACAACAAAAGACACTGTGCAGTTTATAAACAAATCTTACACAGCCTTGTATTTCAATTTTTTTCTTTAAAAGGAGTGAGTTGTATGCACGGGGGTTAATGCTTTTTAGACAAGAAAAAAAAAACTGTGCTAAAACCAACTTGTTCATCATCATCATCTTCCTCCTTTTTCTTGCTTTTTTTCAGCCTTGACAACTCCCTTTTTCACCGCTTTCAGGCTTTCTTTTAGCTCAGTCCGCAGCAATATCCTTTATGTATTTTTCATTCAGCTTTGCAGCCTTCTTTTCATGAGGTTGCTTGTCCTCCACAGCAGTGTTATTCCACATCTCTCCCAGCTTTTTTGTAACATCACCAATGAATAGGCCAGGATGTTCTCCTTTGATTTTGGGGCGATACTCAGAACAGAACAAGAAAAAAGCCAAAGGAGGCCTCTTGGGTGCACTGGCATCCTTGAACTTCTTTTTCGTTTCCCCTTTAGGAGGGATATAGGTTTTCATTTCTCTTTCGTAACAGGCCTTGTCCGCCTTTGCCATAGCTACAGAATTTCCTTTCTCTTTAGCAGACATGGTCTTCCCCCTCTCTGAGCACTTCTTAGAAAACTCTGAGAAGTTGACTGAAGCATGTGGGTGCTTCTTCTTGTGCTCCTCCCTACAAGTTTGCACAAAGAATGCACATGATAACCTTTTGCCTCTTGGCTTCTAAGGAGCTCCCTCGCCCATGTTTAGTTAGCTTTCCTCAGCAAGGCACAGAGTGGCCCAGTGCCCGTCTGGCTATCACTAGCCCTGGTGCTGTCTCTATAAAGCTCAAATCAAAATTTTTATTCTACTCCTCTGAATGTTCTTATAAAGAGGGCAGTATCCAAGGTGCAGGTTGCCTTTAGAGTTTCCTAGAAATTCCTTGATCTGCCACCATTCAGTGGCTATGAATGTAAATTTAAGAGACTTAAAGCTTTCAAGAGGCCTCTGAGTCATGCTCTTTCTCAGCTCCCAGTTATATCTCTGGATTAATCAGAATTTCTGATGCATTTCTTTTAAAGTTGTTAATTTTATCTGAGGCATCGGCCTATGCTCAGTATACGGGGAAGCATAAATGCAGAATATTTTCCTTCTCCTCCCCCAGCTGGCATTATTCTAGAAAACAAAATTAGGTGAAAATAGCACTGAAGTTACAAAGAAGATATTAGATTTTTGTTCTAAAATGAATCTTGATGATGCATATCTTAATGAATAGGAGATAGGAATTTCTTTTTAATTAAACAATCCATTGTTTCAATTAAACAAACTTCATTTTGTTTCATTACCATACTTTAAGTATGGGCAACTTTTGTCTTCCACATTTTGCTATTTCCTGTTGCTTCTCTGCTGACATTTTGCCAGAAAACAGAATAGCAGACTGTGAGTTCACATCACTTAGTTTTAATACAATATTAGTATCTGATCTTTGACTCATTCAATGACAAGACTTGTCATCTTTGACTTGCTTCTGTTTAACATTGCAGACCTGTCCCTAATAGCTCTAGTACATACTATTCGCTGAAACATTTGTGAGCAGTAAGCATGACAGAATAAGAATTAGTTTAACAGGAAAATGCAAAATGATTTCCTTTCTAATGCAGAGATGTATCGCTGCCCTAGTTGTATTCATACTTCTATAGCACAACTACTAATTCAGGGGCTACTGGAAACCAACCTGCAGCAATTGCAGTGGTTTTTCATCTAGCTATATTAACATTCAGATATCTGTATTAATTTTAAAGTATAGGTAACTAATCTGAAATTTTAATAAAAGACTTTTTTTATAATTTTCTTTCATTTTTAAAATTATAAATGCTTTGCATGAATTGGTGCTTAGGTACTAACCCAGTTTAATTCACCAAAGGTCTATGTCATTTATTTTCTTTTTAACCATGACAAGAACATTGACAGAGTGGCTCACAACAAGCAAACAGACACACCCTTTTTCAGGTCTCCATCGAGATTTATGTCAACTCAGTGTAGCTTATTAAGTGGTAAATGCTATTAGAAATTCCAGAGAAGCAGAAGTCATGCCCTGTCCCCTCAAGAACGTGTGATGTTGGGAAGAAATGTGAAAGATACACATGAAGTGACTAGAGAACCTGTCCGGGGCAACCTATTAACAATACATGACAGGGCGGCGCCTGTGGCTCAGTGAGTGGGGCACCGGCCCCATATGCCGAGGGTGGCGGGTTTGCAGCCCCGGCCAAACTGCAACAACAACAAAAAAAAAATAGCCGGGCGTTGTGGCGGGCGCCTGTAGTCCCAGCTGCTTGGGAAGCTGAGGCAAGAGAATCGCGTAAGCCCAAGAGTTAGAGGTTGCTGTGAGCCGTGTGACGCCACGGCACTCTACCGAGGGCGGTACAGTGAGACTCTGTCTCTACAAAAAAAACCAAAACAATACATGACAGAGCAGAACAGATAATAGATATAAATACTGAAGAAGTATAAAGTAAGAGAAACTGCTTTATCCTGTTGGACCAAGAAGGGAGCTTAGGAGAGATTTAATGTAGTCTTTGAAGGAAATACATGCTTACAGTTAGTTAAGGGAAGTTGGGACAGTGATTGAAATTTGGGGTCTGGGATTTTGGGTCATTTTGTTCTTGAGGAAAGGCCCAACAGGAGGAGAAAGCTGGATCCAGGGGTAAGCTCTATGTAGCTCAACCGGGAAGCTCTTTGGTACCAGACAGGCTGACAGTGTTCATCTGCCTCTTGGCTCTCACTCAGGGGGTTGCTTGTTTTCCTGGAAGTCATATGTTCATGAGGATTCTTACTGCAGCTCTCTTTTACTTGATAGGTGTCAAGAATGTGGCCCTTGGGAAACTATGCAGTGTGAGGATCACCCAGTAGATTTTCTCTGCTAGCACTTTCTGTTTCTCTGGACAGCCAAGAAGAGCTAGATGGAGACCACCAGTCTTGCCATTGAGATGATTCATCTTTGCTCTGAATATCTCCTTATTTTAGGAAGGCGGCATCATGTTAAGTGGCATAAAAGATTGTGACTGGGTGAGGAAGGTCATAACTGGAGTCATGGTAAGCAGTGTCAAAAGCACTGGGAGGAGTCACAGAATTCTACCTCCTACTGTGATGTACAAATCTTCATCCTCATGGGTATCATTTTCCTTATATAATAAAATGTAAGGAGCCTGGGATGGACTATCACTAAGCTGACTTTCAGGAATTATCTCCTATTATTTTCTATTTGTTCTAAAGCTAGTAGCATCCATAGGACAAAGGATATTTTCCTAACAGTATACTATATTCATGAAGAAATGAAATAAAGTGAAAATCTTTAGCCAATCAATTTAATATAGTCTCTTCCCTATGTCTACCACCATTTGAGCAGGGGAAAATTATAAAGTCAAAGACAGTAGTATATGGAGAAGCCAGGGTATTGCAATTGTCACTCAGGGATATCCAGCCTTTTGTGGCTGATTTTTCTGATGGATTGGGTGGGTGAAAACCCTCCCCAGAAAGAGGAGGCAACTGGGAATTTGGATTTGAGATGGGAGAGAGAACAAGGGTCTAGAGAGAGGAATTTGAGGTTCTTAGAAAAATTAGCGGACTTGTAGAATCTAACCTTAAGTACTCTGCCTTTACTACTTTCATAAGAAAATTGGAAGTTAAATAACCTGCTCTAGTTACCTCCTGAATTAGTGGGAATACTCAGAAACCCAGAATACTCTAGTCTGCTGATCTAGCCCACAGACAGTACTTCCATTTAATTAGTCAAATTGATTGAAAACTTAATTACACCTAATCCCACTCAAAAGGGAGTTATGATAATCACACATGCAAAGCTTTAGGGATGTAAAGGAGAGGAGGGCCAAGTTTATGATAGCCAGACGAATAGGTGAACAGAATTCTCATTGTAGCCAAGTTCTTTTCATGGGGGAAGCAGTTAATAAAAGATTGTGGGGTTTGTAAAATAAAATAAAAGATTGTAACATTTTATAAGGTAGAATTAAAAACATAAGTCAGGGTTTCAGGTAGAATGGACAGTGCCATAAAAACCTTGAGAAATGCTTTTCCCTTAATTGAGACTGAATTACCTGGAGAACTGGATACAGTAATCTTGCTTGGAAATTCTCAGGAAAGAGACAAAGCTCCCTTCGATGCCATTAGTAAATATCCAGATATTCATATGGCTTCCAATACTCCTACGAGGCATTCACAGTCCTATTGTGGTGTTTAATGGAATGTTTTAGGAGACAGTTTGAACTCTAAAACAGTCATGGACCTCTGAAAAATAATGCCTCTAAGAAATAATGCTTTTAGGTGAGGTCACAAATCTGAGGATGGGCATTTCTCACACCAAATATATGAAACAGAAGAGGGTAATATAAAATAAACTGCAACATTGCCTCGTCTCTTCCTTTCTTTCACATAAATGCAAGCAAGCACCAACAAGCAGGCAAAACCCCCCGGTCCAAAGGAGATTAAGAAGGGTCCTTGCCTTCAGGATGCTTTCATACTCTATTAAGTTTTTAGATAATTTTTATTTTATAATAATCCTTGTCTTTTTCCTTGCAATGTTTCTGTGAGAATAAAATTTCCTTGGTAGCTCTGTCTAGAAAATACAAAAAATAACCAATTGTAAAAGTGGGTCAATATAATGAGTTGATGATTTATTGTGAGGCATATTGTTAATCAAAGTGTGTGTGGTGCATGTGCGCGCGCACACACACACACACGCTCAGAACAGAATAGTTTGTTGGCCCTATTCATGTGTTTCTTTTTTCTTTCTACGCACTGAATTCAGTAAAATAAGTTTGTTTAAGCTTAACATGCTAACCATGATAAAAACAAACCTAAAAAGAAAAAAAAAACAGGGGGTAAGATTATTCTTTTATTATTAGTTTGTTTCATTCTAAAGATAAAGAAAAATAATTAGAAGTTATAATTTCCCTAAAGTTAAATAGAAAAATGATTAATAAAGATTTAAGTGAAAAGTAAATATAACTTCCAGTTCTCCACAATCTACATCTCATCAAATTCACAGCAGAGATAATTGAATATATCAAAGATTTTTAATTGGATTAGCCATTGATATAATCTCTTGAGTACATTCATTTGTCAGGAGAAGGCTTTGTCTGTCAATTCAGAAGAAAATATTACCCTGGAAAATGTTAAGTTGAGAAGCATTTTGAAACCTTCCTTTATTCAAATTGTAGCAGACTGTTTTGACAAGGAAGTGCAAAGAATACTTGCAGATAATAAAGGGCCGTGCCGTTCTCCCTTTGAGGATGAGGGGGAAAGGGAAGGAAGAAAGATTGTGATTTATCCCCATGGACATTTGTCTTGCCAAAAAGACATTAATTCTTTTTGGTATATATTTTGTAAGTGTATTATGTGTTTGATGATGGTGGTGGGTTTTTTAACAGTTTTGTTAAATTCTCCTCAATGCCCAAGATACTGAACTATATAGTAGAACCTCCATAGTTGACCATTTCCATATATTGACTACTTTCTGAAGTTGACCTAATTTTAATAGACCAGACATATACCGCGTGTCCTAAAGTAGGCCTATTTCTTTATGTTGGCCATTTCTGTATGTTGACCACGTTGTTACAGTCCCTTGGGTGGTTGACACAATGAGGTTCTACTATATATCTATAGCTTTTGTCCAGGATTGATAATCTAATCTGGCAAGCTCAGATGACTTTCAGGATAATCATTTGTTTCTTTCTTTTGAGAGAAACAGTGACATGGCTTTTAGGACTACTGAGTAAGGCATGGAACCCCAAGTTTGACTGTCCAAATTAAAAAAAAAAATATATATATATATGGTATATACTGCTACTGGCATGTACCATGACCTAAATATCAGAACTACATATTTCTTGTACAGAGTCTGTACTTGCACAAGGAGTGTTTTCAATGTAACACCAATGTTGTTGACAAGAAAACCTTCCTACCTCTCTGGCTGGATCATAAAGTACCACAAATTTAGTGGATTAAAATAGTGCTCCTCTATTACCATATTTTTGCCAGGTATAATATACACTTTTTCCCAAATTTCTCAGGGATAAATAAGAATGCACGTTATACATGGGTAGTATGGCTCAGGAGTGGGGGAGCCCAATGGGCCTCTCAAGGCCACTGCGTGTGCCAAGCCCATGGGGTGCTAGCCCAGGAGGATTCAGGATCTAATGGGAACAGGCCAGATAGCTTCTGATGAGTACTATTATCAGAGGAGGGGACAGTGACAGGCTATCAAAGTAGACTGAGGCCATGTGGGGCGAGGGTCAAAGTGAAAGGCCCAGCCACACAGAAGGGACAAGGAGTCCCACACAGGCACCAGGATGTGCCTGGCTGCTCATGGGCTGAGAGGCCTCAGAAGATCCTGTCCTGCAGCCCTCTGTGTAGCCATCTTGGCCATGGCTCCTCATGTGGGGGAGAGGGAAGGCCTCCTGAGAGAGGAAAGGGGCAGGCTACAGAGAGCCGGCAACTACGGGAGAAGGGAGAGAGCTGCAGGTTTATCAGGGGAGTATTAGCCCTTCCAAGATATCTCTCCAACCACTTTCTTAAGGTATGTTTTCCTGAAAGTGTTGGGGGGGAAATGATGTGCATTGTACACAGGACCACATTTTACACGGTAATATTTGGTATCTGTCAATTTCTGTAGGTCAGAAGTTTACACAGCATAGCTGGGTATTCTGCTTGGAGCTATACAAATCTGAAATCAAGATGCTGGCAGAAATCCACTCTCATCTGGAGCTTGAGGCCATTTTCTGAGCTCTGCTGGCTACTGGCAGAGTTCATTTCCTTGTCGTTGAAGAACCAAGGTTCTTGTTTTCCTGGTGGCTATTAGCCAGTGCTCTCTCAGATAATTAAATCATAGCCATGTGGCCCTCTTTCAGAGTAACATCTTACTTTAGAACCATCAGGATACTCATTCATCAGTCTGCTAAGACGGAATCATATACTATAACTGAATGAAAAAATGGGGCTATCCCATCATATCCACAGGTCCCCACAGTTGAGTAGAGGGAGTGATACAGGGCAACATACTAGATGGTGGAAATCTAAGAATTCTGCCTACCACAACCTCTGCTTGCTATCTCTGGCCTGACCTTGGCCTTCCTTTTATCTTCAACCTGCCAATGTCAATGTTGGCCAGCTTTACAGGGAGAGGTGGTGGACACGTGCTCCAGGCCTGTCACCATCCCTCCTGTTGTTGTCCATAGATGATCTCATCCTCATGTGATGATAAACTACCACCTATCTGCTCTCAACCTGCACATCGGTACTTCCAACCAAGTCCTCCCTCATTAGCTATAAATCTCTACACCCCTGGCCTAATGGTTTTGATCCACCAGCGCCACGATGTTCACATATGTCACTCTTTATCGAACCTCTGCAACCTGCTTCTCAGCATCTGTTATGTGTCTCAGTTGGTGATGCCAAATAAGAAACTTGAATGCTATGTTTGTTATTTCCTCAAACTTTATATTAAAAAATGACCAGGTTTCTCTAATTTTAGGTAACAAATATTCCTGAAAACTCCTCTCTTCAGTCTTTCTGCTATTGTGCTAAGTCAGGCTGTGTTATTTCCCTACATTCTTGCTTTAAATCAATATTTCAGTCTCTATTCTCTGCAATAAAAAGATTCCCCTATGGTGCAAATAAGACCATGAAACATTCTCACTTAAAACTTTCAATGGCTATGCTGCCCTAGATGATGAAGCGTAGTTTTTTTATTGTTTTTTTTTTTTCTTCAAAGGCTTGGAAGCTGCCTATAAAACAAATACCATGTCCCTGTTCCTGCATCTCTCATGCTGGGCTTCACCTGAGGTATTTGGGCAGAACGATATATCTTATTTTAGCTCATATTACTCATGATAGAATTATCATCTTCATACACACTTGCAATAAATATTTTCAAATATTCATTGGTCCTAAACATGGATTTTTCATGTTTTTATCATTATTTTTTTTTTAAATAAAACAGCTTATTGAGATGATTTCATAGGAAACAAATGTTATTCTGAAAACTGTATCCCCAGTCAAGTAGGTGTAAGTCTCTGGAACAGCACTGTCTGGAGAGGAAAATCTTTACACTCCCCACCCCCATCTTAGACCTCAACCTTCACCCCGGACATGCATGGTCCTTCCTGGTAGATAATTTGCTCTCCATCTCTAGGTAGGGCTCTCATCTCCTATCCTAGCCCACAAAAGAACAGGGGAAAGGGTCAGATAAGACTGAAAAATGCAGAGTTTATAATCATATCCTATTAAAAAAACAGGACAAAAATGTTAATTCTGGTCTTCAGATTCTCATACATGACTTCATATCCATTTCACTTATTAGCACTCACTCAAATCTTATTTAGGGATTAAGAAAGGAAGGTTTTCCATGTCCTTGTTCCATTTTCAAGTAGCAACACACAGACACACACACACACACACAGCCCAAAGATACTTTTTGCCTCTTGAATGAAAAAGGTGACCACAAGATCAAAGATACTGGGATAAAATACAAATTCTATTAGGGCAGGAAGTTTGCTTTGCTTTGTTTATTTGTTGGCTGTATCTAAGAAGCAAAAACATTATCTAGCATACTGTAAGTGTTCAATATATATAAATATTTATTGAAAAAAAAGCAGTTAAAAGTAATCCAACTTCCCTGTGCATACTCAGCGCCTCTTTCCACCATAGCTATGCCGTAACAAATTGGCAAAGTTAACTTAACAGTGGTGTGTGCTTTATGAAAATCCCACCATAAACTTTTGTTGTTGTTGTTGTTATAACCCTCATAAGAAGTTCTGATGTAAGGAGAGTGAACATTGTCTGATCGTATAGGTGATGCATCTGAAATGCAGATTTCACATGTCTGAAGACTAAAGGAAAAATATCAAAATAGATGTGGTAAGAAGATGCATAATAAAGACTGTAGTGTAAACGCCATGTGTACGTACACCTAGTGAGTACAGTGTGATCCGCCTTCCACCAGTGAATTTTATTTTTGTATCGTTTTATTGCCAGAGAATGCAAAAATGCAAAAACAAAACAAAATATGTCCTGTAGCCAGAACCACTAAGAATTCTACCAATTTCCCAGAAAAGCTGAGCCCTTAATCAACCATAGCCGTCTGAGCTTTTGCTCCCACGTTGAAAGAAATTTGCTTTCACAGCCTGATTCTCTACCCTTACCCGGGCTTGCATCTCCCTCGTGTGAAGAAATCCCTTTGAAGTCAGTTGTCTCCTGGTGCTCCTGTGTAACTCTCATTACCGCTGAGGAGGCTTTACAGATGACTAGACAGAGGGACAGAGCCACTGGCCCTGGCTTATCCGGGCTATGGAATCAGGAAGTCATCTTGAAGTCCTCCTTCATGCAGGCCTTTTGAATAATTTTGTTATGTTAGAAAAGCCGACGTTTAATGCCCTCATCAAAGCAGAGAATATGTTTGATAAAATTTGTTACTGCAATATTGTATCTGTAAGGATATCTGTTTATCTATAAAACTAAAACTGCAGTGGACACTGTTAGAGGCAAGTGAAACTGTAGGAAAAGCAAGACTTGGTTATAAAGTTTTTATTGCATGTTATCTAAACATTAAAAAAAAAAAAAACAGGTAATATGGCTGCCCTGAAAACTAACTTTTACTGAAGGAATTGTGTGTAAATGTAAGGTATATACACACAGTGTGAAAGGAAGCTACTGCAGGCTAAAATTATTTGGCAGATGTCAATGTTCTGTCTTTTATTTATCTGCTCTATCATTCTATTCATCCGAGTGTTTGTATTCATTATATTTATTAATGACTGTTGACTGTCATTCACAGAACTGGACCAGATACCTCAAGCCTGTATAGAGAAAAATAATACGCTTTTAGAAACAAATCTTACCAAGTAGTAGATTGACAATAATCACAAAAAGCAGTCATGGGTAAGTTGTAAAACTACACTGATATTGATATTATCCAAAACAAAAAAAAAAAAGAAAAGAAAATCTGATTAGATTGAAACTTCTGTTGAAAATCAGTCTGAAAAAAATGTTGCAGTAAAACCAGTTCCTTGAAAGACCTAGATTAAAGTAAGAACAAGAAGTAACCGAACATCTCCCAATTTCATTCTTCACAGTTTCCGCTGAAACTAATAATGACTATAGTGAATAATTAGCCTTGGGTCTCCCCACAGTTTTCTGCAAGTAGAATTTATAGTTATAACATAAAGACTTTTCAAAGAAAGGAACGTTTATTTGACCTACCTGTATGTCTTGAAATATGTATTTAGCACAGCTGTTCTTTTGTGTTAAACTCATCACAAAATGCAGCTTTAATGTAACCCACCATTGATCTGCAGTAAGTGGAAACAAAATCTCTCCTTAATTAGTATCATCCAATCGCTTTTTTACATTTCTGCAGAACACACACTGTGAACTGTTTAATGGACTATTATTTAGAAGCGTGGCAAAGAGCACGCCAGAAAGAGACAGAGAGAGAGACTCAGAGAGAGAGAGAGAGAGAGAGAGAGAGACATAGTAAAAATAAAAACCAGCAGTGCCAATGAAAATATGTTGTGAAATAATGGAAAATAAGATGTTTTGTTAAGATGAGCTTCCCTAGAATTTTACTGGAGAGATGAACGGTGCCCCAATTACTGCCAACAATAGAGGGGGAGAAAGAGAGAGAGAGAGAGAGAGATTCATTACCTTCAATACCCTTAACTGTCTACCAGTGAATCCGCGTATCTGCTCCTTTTCCTACAGAACCTGCACAAAGGGGGGAGGAATAAACAAAGAACTGAGTGGAGTAAATGTGTCACAAATTACCACAAACACACTGTGACTCAATGCACTTTTCATTTCTCTCCTCATTAACTGTGTCTTGCTCAAAATGAGCCACTGGGTCCAAACATAATCAAGTCCCATGGATAACAATTGACTTGACTGCTGGGGCAGTCACCACCTCCTAGCTAGTGGGAAATAAATTCAGAAATAAAATGAGTTAAAATAAAATTCACTCTGCTCTCTTTTCTGTGCTCAGATAATTTGAAGACCATCAAGGCCTGCAGAAACCATCCATCTTTCTGTGAAAAAGAAGGCTTCTCTGCCACCACCAATAAGGCATGCCTTTAGTGTTATCAAGAGTGAGTATAATTACACAGTGAAAAGGCCATCAAAGTGTCATGGGCACTGGTGTTTTTTTTTTTTTTTCCTGAGGTCTTTATCCACAGTGCTACCTGAATGGTAATAAAATAAAAGTCATGCAAGGGAGAGCCAGGGAGCAGGGAGGGGAGAGGGAAAGAAAAAACAAAAAACAATATCAAGAAACCTTCAGATTTGTGTAACTGACCTGTAATTTTGAGAGCACATTACAATTTGAAAGCAGTAGAAAAAAAGATTATTATTATTATTTATTTTATTTATTTATTTATTTTGCTGTGGTGGTTGTTATATTTCATTTTAGAACAAGAAGAATTGGTTTCAAGAATTTTTGAGTATTTGTGTGTATGCTCTTACGGGCCGAGTTTTATCAAAGCAGTGACTTCTCAGCAAAGCTGTGGAAGGGGTTCCGGTTTAAGAGGTGTTTTTCATGCTAGCCACGATACTTTATTTGGCTTCAAAGAAAATGGAGAGTTTGCAAAGGCTTCAGTCACTCCAGGTAGTTGGAGGTTTGCCTCTTAGAAAGAGAAATGCTTGTATGAAACCTTCTCCAACCTGGACAACTGAGATGTCAGCTAGGCAGTTGAAAAGGGTTTCAAGACTAAACTAGATTTCCATGACAGTGACACCAAAGGACTCTGATGCTCCCTTTATTCATGCAAAATTTCAGTTTACCTGTTTGACTTCATGCTGGTGTGACAGAAATTGGTTATCAAGCCCCACCCTGAGGCACCTGAAATGCTAATCCTGCCCCTTACTGCCCCTGTGGGTGACACCATGCTAGTACAGTCCCCTGCTGGATTTGTTTTCTTCCACTTCTGCCCTTGAATCTGTGTCATCTTACCTTGAACCCTTGAGCCTTTAACCCTGCTTCCTGTGCTGCTTGGCGCCATGGCTGTTACTGTTTCTCGGAACTGGACTTCAGTTGAACGCAGATAAGGTGAGTAGCTGATCATTCTGGGAGTGACAGAAACAAAACAGAACAAATCGTTCATACATTAAATTGTGCTATTAATCTAAGAGGTAGTCTGCAAGTTTTACAAGGAAAACTAAGTTCCTATCAATGGCTAAAACCTGCTTGAGAAAAACGCATGCCTTATGTGAGGATTCTGCTCTACAGTCTTCAACCCCTGAGCTGTAGACCAGTACTGGGCAGTGGCCTGCTAGGAGCTCAGGTGGCATAGCATCTCTGCCTGGGCTGTGTCTCCTGTCTCATCCCCTTCTCCCCCATAACCCACCCATCAAAAAATTGCCTTCCATGGAATTGGTCCCTTGTGTCAAAAACGTTGGGGACCTCTGGGTAACGTCTTACCAACTGTTCTCTTGTTGGGGTCTTATGTTTAGTGCAGGACGGTACATGAGGCATGGGAGTTAAAGCCTTAGAAAAGAAAATGAGGATGGCCCCAGTTTCAATCGTGCAGTGCTTCTCAAACACGGTGGGAAGAGAGCCAATGAGGAGTGTGAAGACCCAGACCAGGAGGTAGGTTAGGAACTCTGAGAGCCCCCAGGTGGGGCTGATACCACGAAGTATGAGAACCACAGTCAAGTTCATCACAGTAAAGTAGCCCAGGAAGTATATTAGATTTGTTTTGGGGAATAAAGCATACAAATTACTAAATAAAATTTTAATCACTTGGAATTATATCTCGATTTGATGTAATCTATGATGTGTATTGTTGGATGCCTCCATGTTCCCACATGTGTTTTGGGATTAAAATCCTTTTTTCTAGTCTATAATGTAAAGTATTGAACTGCAAAATCACCAAATATGCCTTGCTATTGGTATGTGGTATTCTAATAGGGTTCTTATAACATTAGAGTGATTCCCTCCTTGAGGAACATAAAGTTTGTATCACTATCTAATAGACCTAAACAGATATTGCATTAAAAATCTAGGTATAGATAAAAATTTTTGCACAAATTTAAATCAGCTTCCTTCCTGTAAGAATTCTCAGAGACTTAGCATTCCTCATAAGCTGGATAAATTCAAGAGGAAGGAGAATTTCCAAGACTTATTTCATCATAGAGAACTGTAATCAAGGAACATCTTATCAAATACAGGAGGCCTCACTGACGACTCTTTGGGAGACACTGATCTAAACACTAAAAATATTAGCATACCATGAGAAATAATTGTACTCTAATTGAAGGAAACACGTTTTAGGTTTTATTTATAAACTGTACTTAAATAAGGAAGTTTTAATAACTAAGAAAAGATAAAAAGAAAGGCTTTACAATTGACATGCAGAGTGTGACAGGATGAATTTGTCTTTAAAGCACATACTATTAATCATCTCAAAACTTAAGAACATGATGACTATTAGTGACATTGTACCAGATGTGCTTTAAAAAAAAAACAACTAATAATATACTATTCTCTCAAAAACTAAAAATAGAAAGTTAGGTATGGAAATTGTTCATGGATCCTGAAACAATAGTCTATTATCAATTATTTGTTGCATCCTGGGGGGGAGGTGTTGGTATTGCCTCACTGATAGCAAGTGAATAACTTTTATTTCTCTTTTGTTTATAGCACCATATAGTCTATCATAGGCCACCTAACATATAAGCCATATTGCAAGAATAGCAAGAAAATGATCTCAGGCTGGATCTGAAAAACTCGAAGAAGAAAGATTTGAATGAGACTTTTAGTACTTGTCATGAGAGTTTTAAGGCACATCTGCAGTCTACTGAAAGCCAACTGTATTTGTTCAGAGTTGTATTTACTTAAAAATTTTTTTCTTACATTTTCTGTTATTGAAATATGCTTAAACAGCATCCATTTTCAGCTCTGATAAGACTCCTGTTGATGGGATTGCATTATATGATCATATGGGCTAATTCCTGTTTCACTTCAATTAGCTGACAGCTCAATAGGGACATTTGAGAAACATTTAAAATATACACATTTTACAGAAAACAAGGCTTCTAGTCAAAGAAGGTAAAAGCACTTGTCACAGCAGGTCCCTGCAGCAAATTTGAAGTCATGCTTTTTTTTTTGTTTGTTTCTACCCATGCTCCTATTAACTCCTATTGCCACTTCTTTTCTCATACCTCCTCTTGCTGCGGGAGATGCCATGCATTGGCCAAAAACATTTCAGCTGGAACAAGGCTCATGGAATAATCTAAAGGGAGTAGAGAAGCTAACAGAATGATCTGTGGAGGCCTTCTAAAATACCACTGAATATGTCTGTAGGCCGTGCGCCTGTCTTCTTCACAGAAGTTTCTCTTCAAGTCCCTTGCCCAGCCTGCGATGGGATCACTTGTTCTTTTCTTGCTTATATGTTTGAGTTCTCTGTGGATTCTGGTTATTAAACCTTTGTTGGAGACATAACCTGCAAATATCTTCTCCCATTCGGAGGGCTGTCTGCTTGCTTTATTTACTGTGTTCTTGGCTGTGCAGAAGCTTTTTAGTTTGATCAGGTCCCAGTAGTGTATTTTTGAAGCTGCTTCAATTGCCCGGGGGGTCCTCCTCATAAAATATTCACCAGACCGATTTCTTCAAGGGTTTTTCCTGCACTCTCTTTTAGTATTTTCATAGTTTCATGTCTTAAGTTTAAATCTTTAATCCAGTGAGAGTCTATCTTAGTTAATGGTGAAAGGTGTGGGTCCAGAGAGCAAGATGGTGGCCGAGTAACAGCTTCCTTGCATCTGGGCACCGTGAGTCTGGGGAGATAGGACTCCAGGCATCTCTGGCTGGTGGGATCTGCCTATCATCACCCCTGTGAGGATACAGGGAGTCAGCAAGAGACTTCTGGTCCCCAAGAGGAGGACTAAAACAGTGGAAAAACGGCAAGTGGTCACGTGTGTTCAATCGGTCTAAACCCGCCCGCAACTGTAAGTTCAGTAGCAGCGAGACTGCAAACCAGAAAGGCCTTACCTGTGAACTGTTTTGGTGTCTTTGGACTTGGCACTCAGTTGAACTGCCTTGGGGAGAGCCTGAGCGGGAGTGCGGAGAACTTTGACCGTTGTCTAGGGCTCCAGTCTGAGCCACTGAGGCAGATGGAGCTAATAGTGTTTGGCTGTGGGCCACAGGGAGCCATTGTGAGTGATCTGCCCTGGCAAGCTCCACCCTCAGGGTCACAGAGCTAGAATCCGGGTGGGAACTGGTAACCTAGCAACTGAGTAGCCTAAGGGTGGGGTCTGAGCCACCTTGCAGCCCTAACCCTCAGGGGCAGAGTGAGACTGGTTTTGGCACACTGGGTAAGTGGATAGCCACTTCAGCAGAGATTCCAGCGACAAGCACTTTCCTGGGAAAGCTTCTGCTCAGCAAGTTTACAAGTTCAAAGTGCCTTTTAAGTGGGCTGAAGAGAGATTTAAGGTGTCTACCTGCTGGGGTTTGAGAAATCAGCAGCCTCCAGTGTATCAGAACTGTGATTAACATCTCATACCCCAGAAGACCACGTGTTGCCCAGACAATATTCAACAACATATACATACTGCTTTGTTTTTGGTTGTGTTTTTTTTTTTTTTTTTGGTTTGGTTGTTTTTTTTGTTGATTTTGATGTTGTTGATGTTGTTTTGTTTTTTAATTTCAACTTTTCCATACAGATCTTTTTTCTTTCTCAATTTTTCTAGTTTAATTATAATTTCCCATTGCTGCCTTTTTCAATAACTAGAACTTCATTTTTGCTAGTGTTTCTACAGCTACTATTTGGTTTTTCACCCAATTTTATCCCGTAAAGTTTTCTGTTTGCTTGTTTTGGTTTGATTTATAGCATTTTTGTCTTTCCTCTCTACTTGGTGGAGGTGGGGTACTGTGCCTGATCAGGTTAGCAAAGAGCTGCTGAATTCAAGGGAACCACCCAACTGGGCACCCCCAGAAGGTGGTTGTTTTTTTTTTTTTTAAGGTGGTGTCATAGTACCCAACTGTACACCTATATTGCTCTGTCTCCCTCTTTCTGTGCCTCTCTTCTTTTTGTCAATATTCCTTTTACCCACCCCCTCTCCTTTCTCTATTTTTTTTTTTTCTTATCACTCGGTCTTCCTTTCTTTCATCCCTTTCTTGCTCTTCAACCTTCTCATCCTTCTGGTCTTGTACCAAAAGGACTCATCGAACCCTTAGTCCACAGGCACGAGAACTTAAAGAGCAAGAGGAAGTGAAAGGAAAATTAGGGCAAGCAAACAGATAAAAGAAATCACTCATGAGGAAGAATCAGCAGAAAACTCCAGGCAACATGAAGAACCAGTCTAGAACAACCCCACCAAGGGACCATGAGGTAGCTACGGCAGAGGATTCCACCTATACAGAAATGTTAGGAATGACAAAAAGGGAATTCATAATACACATGTTGAAAACAATGAAAGAAATGATGGAAACAATGAAGGAAACTGCTAATAAAGTGGAAAATAACCAAAAGGAAATTAAAAAACAGAATCAAATAAGAGATGAGCAATATGAAGAATATAAAAAGGATATAGCAGAGCTGAAGGAACTGAAACAGTCAATTAGGGAACTTAAAGATGCAATGGAAAGTATCAGCAATAGGTTAGACCATGCAGAAGAAAGAATTTCAGAGGTAGAAGACAAAGTTCTTGAGATAACTCAGATAGCAAAAGAGGCAGAAAAGAAGAGAGAGAAAGCAGAATGTTCACTGTCAGAATTATGGGACTTTATGA
Source organism: Nycticebus coucang (assembly GCF_027406575.1). Taxonomy (NCBI): domain Eukaryota; kingdom Metazoa; phylum Chordata; class Mammalia; order Primates; family Lorisidae; genus Nycticebus; species Nycticebus coucang. The sequence goes on from NC_069783.1 coordinate 97,703,677, forward strand.
AGCGTTCCAACATACGAGTTATAGGAATCCCAGAAGGAGAAGAAAAATGCCCCAGAGGAATGGAAGCCATACTAGAGAATATTATAAAAGAAAATTTCCCAGATATCACCAAAGATTCTGACACACTGCTTTCAGAGGGCTATCGGACCCCAGGTCGCCTCAACTCTAACCGAGCTTCTCCAAGACACATTGTGATGAACCTGTCCAAAGTCAAGACAAAAGAAACGATTCTGCAAGCTGCCAGGAGTAAGCACCAGTTGACCTACAGGGGCAAATCCATCAGAGTGACCGCAGACTTCTCTAATGAAACTTTCCAAGCAAGAAGACAATGGTCCTCTACCTTTAATCTACTTAAACAGAACAATTCCCAGCCCAGAATTCTGTACCCTGTGAAGCTAAGCTTAAAAAATGATGGACAAATCAAATCATTTATGGATATACAAACATTGAGGAAATTTGCCACAACAAGACCAGCTCTACAGGAAATACTTCAATCTGTTCTGCACACTGACCACCACAATGGATCAGCTGCAAAGTAAGAACTCAGAAATTAAAGAACAGAACCTAACCTCCACACTGATGCAAAAGATAGAACTAAGCATTGGACTCTCACAAAATAAGATGAATAGAATACTACCACACTTATCAATTATCTCAATAAATGTTAATGGCTTGAATTCCCCACTGAAGAGACATAGATTGGCTGACTGGATTAAAAAACATAAGCCATCCATTTGCTGTCTGCAAGAAACACACCTGGCTTCAAAAGACAAATTAAAGCTCCGAGTCAAGGGTTGGAAGACAATTTTTCAGGCAAATGGAATTCAGAAGAAAAGAGGAGTTGTAATCTTTTTCAGATTCATGTGGATTTAAAGCAACTAAAGTCAAAAAAGACAAAGATGGTCACTTTATATTGGTCAAGGGAAAAATACAACAAGAAGATATTTCTTTTTTTTTATTGTTGGGGATTCATTGAGGGTACAATAAGCCAGGTTACACTGATTGCAATTGTCAGGTAAAGTCCCTCTTGCAATCATGTCTTGCCCCCATAAAGTGTGACAAACACCAAGGCCCCACCCGCCTCCCTCCATCCCTCTTTCTGCTTCCCCCCCATAACCTTAATTGTCATTAATTATCCTCATATCAAAATTGAGTACATAGGATTCATGCTTCTCCATCAACAAGAAGATATTTCAATTCTAAATATTTATGCACCCAATTTAAATGCTCCCATATTCTTGAAACAGACCTTACTCAGTCTGAGCAATATGATATCTGATAATACCATAATAACAGGGGACTTTAAAACTCCTCTTACAGAGCTGGACAGATCCTCTAAACAGAAATTAAACAAAGATATAAGAGATTTAAATGAGACCCTAGAACAACTGTGCTTGATAGACGCATATAGAACACTCCATCCCAAAGATAAAGAATATACATTCTTCTCATCACCCCATGGAACATTCTCCAACATTGATCATATCCTGGGACACAAAACAAATATCAACAGAATCAAAATAATTGAAATTTTACCTTCTATCATCTAAGACCATAAGACACTAAAGGTGGAACTCAACTCTAACAAAAATGCTCGACCCCACCCAAAGGCATGGAAATTAAATAATCTTCTGTTGAATAACAGATGGGTGAAGGAAGAAATAAAACAGGAAATCATTAACTTCCTTGAGCATAACAACAATGAAGACACAAGCTACCAAAACCTGTGGGATACTGCAAAAGCAGTTTTGAGAGGAAAATTCATCACTTTAGATGGCTACATTAGAAAAACAGAAAGAGAGCGCATCAACAATCTCACAAGCCATCTTATGGAATTGGAAAAAGAAGAACAATCTAAGCCTAAACTCAGTAGAAGAAAGGAAATATCCAAAATCAAATCAGAGATCAATGAAATTGAAAACAAAAGAATCATTCAGAAAATTAATGAAACAAGGAGTTGGTTTTTTGAAAAAATAAATAAAATAGATAAACCATTGGCCAGACTAACGAGGAATAGAAAAGTAAAATCTCTAGTAACCTCAATCAGAAATGATAAAGGGGAAATAACAACTGATCCCACAGAGATAGAGAGATCATCTCTGAATACTACCAGAAACTCTATGCCCAGAAATTTGACAATGTGAAGAAAATGGATAAATATTTGGAATCACACCCTCTCCCTAGACTCAGCCAGGAAGAAATAGACCTCCTGAACAGACCAATTTCAAGCACTGAGATCAAAGAAACAATAAAAAATCTTCCGACCAAAAAATGCCCTGGTCCAGATGGCTTCACACCAGAATTCTATCAAACCTTCAAGGAAGAGCTTACTCCTGTACTGCAGAAATTATTCCAAAAAATTGAGGAAGAAGGAATCTTCCCCAACACATTCTATGAAGCAAACATCACCCTGATACCAAAACCAGGAAAAGACCCAAACAAAAAGGAGAATTTCAGACCAATCTCACTCATGAATATAGATGCAAAAATTCTGAACAAAATCCTAGCCAATAGATTACAGCTTATCATCAAAAAAGTCATTCATCATGATCAAGTAGGCTTCATCCCAGGGATGCAAGGCTGGTTTATCATACGCAAGTCCATAAACGTTATCCACCATATTAACAGAGGCAAAAATAAAGATCACATGATCCTCTCAATAGATGCAGAAAAAGCATTTGATAAAATCCAGCATCCTTTTCTAATTAGAACACTGAAGAGTAAAGGCATAGTTGGCACATTTCTAAAACTGATTGAAGCTATCTATGACAAACCCACAGCTAATATTTTACTGAATGGAGTAAACTGAAAGCTTTTCCTCTTAGAACTGGAACCACACAAGGTTGTCCTCTGTCACCTTTACTATTCAACATAGTGCTGGAAGTTCCAGCCAATACAATTAGGCAAGACAAGGAAATAAAGGGAATGCAAATGGGAGCAGAGGAGGTCAAACTCTCCCTCTTTGCTGACGACATGATCTTATACTTAGAGAACCCCAAAGACTCAACCACAAGACTCCTAGAAGTCATCAAAAAATACAGTAATGTTTCAGGATATAAAATCAATGTCCACAAGTCAGTAGCCTTTGTATACATCAATAACAATCAAGATGAGAAGCTAATTAAGGACACAACTCACTTCACCATAGTTTCAAAGAGAATGAAATACCTAGGAATATACCTAACGAAGGAGGTGAAGGACCTCTATAAAGAAAACTATGAAATCCTCAGAAAGGAAATAGCACAGGATATTAACAAATGGAAGAAAATACCATGCTCATGGATGGGAAGAATCAACATTGTTAAAATGTCTATACTTCCCAAAGCAATCTACCTATTCAATGCCATTCCTATCAAAATACCAACATCGTACTTTCAAGATTTGGAGAAAATGATTCTGTGTTTTGTATGGAACCGGAAAAAACCCTGTATAGCTAAGGCAGTTCTTAGTAATAAAAATAAAGCTGGGGGCATCAGCATACCAGATTTTAGGCTGTACTACAAAACCATAGTGCTCAAGACAGCATGGTACTGGCACAAAAACAGAGACATAGACACTTGGAATCGAATTGAAAACCAAGAAATGAAACTAACATCTTACAACCACCTAATCTTCGAAAAACCAAACAAGAACATACCTTGGGGGAAAGACTCCCTATTCAATAAATGGTGTTGGGAGAACTGGATATCTACATGTAAAAGACTGAAACTGGACCCACACCTTTCCCCACTCACAAAAATTGATTCAAGATGGATAAAGGACTTAAATTTAAGGCATGAAACAATAAAAATCCTCCAAGAAAGCATAGGGAAAACACTGGAAGATATTGGCCTGGGGAAAGACTTCATGAAGAAGGCTGCCATGGCAATTGCAACAACAACAAAAATAAACAAATGGGACTTCATTAAACTGAAAAGCTTCTGTACAGCTAAGGAGACAATAACCAAAGCAAAGAGACAACCTACACAATGGGAAAGGATATTTGCATATTTTCAATCAGACAAAAGCTTGATAACTGGAATCTATAGAGAACTCAAATTAATCCACATGAAAGAAGGCAACAATCCCATATATCAATTGGGCAGGAGACATGAATAGAACCTTCTCTAAAGATGACAGACGAATGACTAAAAAACACATGAAAAAATGTTCATCATCTCTGTATATTAGAGAAATGCAAATCAAAACAACCCTGAAATATCATCTAACCCCAGTGAGAATGGCCCACATCACAAAATCTCAAAACTGCAGATGCTGGCGTGGATGTGGAGAGAAGGGAACACTTTTACACTGCTGGTGGGACTGCAAACTAGTACAGCCTTTCTGGAAGGAAGTATGGAGAAACCTCAAAGCACTCAAGCTAGACCTCCCATTTGATCCTGCAATTCCATTACTAGGCATCTACCCAGAAGGAAAAAAATCCTTTTATCATAAGGACACTTGTACTAGACTGTTTATCGCAGCTCAATTTACCATTGCCAAAATGTGGAAACAGCCTAAATGCCCACCAACCCAGGAATGGATTAACAAGCTGTGGTATATGTACACCATGGAATACTATTCAGCTATTAAAAAAAAATGGAGACTTTACATCCTTCGTATTAACCTGGATGCAAGTGGAAGTCATTATTCTTAGTAAAGAATCACAAGAATGGAGATGCATGAATCCTATGTACTCAATTTTGATATGAGGACAATTAATGACAATTAAGGTTATGGGGGGGAGGAAAAGCAGAAAGAGGGATGGAGGGAGGGGGGTGGGGCCTTGGTGTGTGTCACACTTTATGGGGGCAAGACATGATTGCAAGAGGGACTTACCTAACAATTGCAATCAGTGTAAACTGGCTTATTGTACCCTCAATGAACCCCCAACAATAAAAAAAAAATAGAATTTCAGCTTCCAGAACTATTTACTAGGACTTCTCTAAGAACAGTATTTTCCTTCTAATGAGGAACAAGAGATGTTCAAGATGTGAACACTCAAGTTTTACTAAATAAAACAGTTCTGAAGCAAAAGAACTTTAGAGAGCTGGAAAAAAAAAAGAAAGGTGTGTGTCCAGTTTCAGTCTTCTACAGGTTGCCAGCCAGTTCACTCAGCACCATTTGTTAAATAGGGAATCTTTTCCCCACTGAATGTTTTTGATTGGCTTGTCAAGAAAGATGGAGACTTTACCTCTTTCATGTTTACATGGATGGAGTTGGAACATATTCTTCTTAGTAAAGTATCTCAAGAATGGAAGAAAAAGTATCCAATGTACTTTTCAGCCCTACTATGTACTGGAAGAAAAATTATCCAATGTACTGAGTAGCCCTACTATGAAACTAATTTATGGCTTTTATATGAAAGTTATAACCCAGTTATAACCTAAGAATATGGCAAAGGGGGAGAGGGAGGGGAGGGAATGGGGAGGTGGGCAGAGGGAGGGTGGTTGGTGGGATTACACCTGTGGTGCATCTTACAAGGGTACATGTGAAACTTAGTAAATGTAGAATATAATTGTCTTAACACAATAACTAAGAAAATGCCAGGAAGGCTATGTTAACCAGTGTGATGAAAATGTGTCAAACTGTTTATAAAACCAGTGTATGGTGCCCCATGATCGCATTAATGTACACAGCTATGATTTAATATTAATAAAAAAAAGATCGTTGCACTTTGTATCCATGTATCAAAATACCGCTTTGTACCCTATAAGTATGTACAATTATTACATTTCGATTAAAAATATAAATAATTTTTTAAATTAAAAATTAGGAAAAGAAACAAAAAGAATAACCCTGAAGAGTTGGGGGTATTTTAGTTTATACCACATAAAATATCTGAGGAGCATTAACTCAGGCCACAATCATCAGACAGGTCTATGCTTTATAGTACTGTGAAATTTTTAGTAGTTATACTTGGAATTAGGTGCTAGAAGTTAAAAAAAAAAGAAAAAATCAATTACAACCAATCTTACCCTATTTTTTCAACTAGTACATAGAAATTTTGAATACCTCTGAAATTTAGTAGTACACAGTTGCAAATCCAGTGAGCTAAGACATGCTGGTTTTCATTATACTTCCATTTAATTTTCTAATTAATCTCAGAAAACATTAATTAATTTCGTCTTTTCCACAGGCAGCCTGGCACCCTTGGGCCTGAAACACCACAAATATTGCTGGCCTGGAGCAATAGTAATCAAAATTTCTAATGCTTTTAAGCAATCCAGTGTCTTTTCCCTTCCTTCCCCCTCTGATAACACTCCTTTAACCTCCTTTAACCCCCGGGTTTTAGATGTTCTATGAATAAGTGAATAGCTATCTCACGCCAAAAGGAAATGTCAAGGCAGAGATAAGGAGAGTGGAAGTTTTGACGTGGACACAGAATTTAACTATTTGCTGGAGAAGCGCATGCCGGCATTCTGGAAGGATCCTGGTTCGGTGCTATTTGAGTGTGTATTACCCTGCTTTTCACCCAGACAGCCAGCAAAATGGCTGCTCCCCCAAAACTTTCATAAGATTAACTCACAATAAATATGTTTACAGAAAAATGAATACCATTAAAATATAAAAGCATTAGAAGTGTTGTTCTCTTTTCCATTTGCCATGAAAAGAGCACAGACCTCACAGTTTGCTTCACTCTTTTCTGTCAAAAACAAACCATAAAAAAAAAGAAAACAACACCAAAAGATGATTTTGTTGTGTCATTGAGCCCCATTTTGGAATCGAGGAGAGAAAAGTATGTAAGGTAAAGTCCGCATTGCAGTATGACTTAGAGAAGAGATGTTTGAGCTGTAATGCAAATACATCGTATAAGAAGAATCTCCCTGTCTCTGTGTTGATTGCTGGGGACATATGAGGCTTTTCATACCTCACACTGCATATGTTGAAGGAATCGTCACACTGTACTCTTTAAAATTAAAATATCCTTAAAATTTTACTGTGGAATGTATTATGCACAAAATACTTGTATTGTTTATCTTTTTTTTTGTTTTTTTTTTTTTTGGTTTTTGGCAGGGGCTAGGTTTGAACCTGCCACCTCCGGCATATGGGACCGGCACCCTACTCCTTGAGCCACAGGCGCCGCCCATTATTTATTTATTTTGGGACAGAGTCTGCTAGATTGCCATGGTGTCACAGCTCACAGCAACCTCAAAGTCTTAGGCTTAAGCGATTCTCTTACCTCAGCTTCCCAAGTAGCTGGGACTACAGGCGGGCTCCACAATGCCGGGCTATTTTTTGGTTGTAGTTGTCAATGTTGTTTGGCGGGCCCGGGCTGGATTCGAACCCACGTTCTCCAGTGTATGTGGTTGGCACCCTAGCTGCTGAGCTATAGGGGCTGAGCCTGTATTGTTTATCTTTTTAAACAATAATAATAGAGTTAATGTCCTTGTGTCTACAACCAAGATTAGGAAACAAAGCACTGTCAGTTTGTAGAAGCTTCCTCTATGCCTCCATCAAGAGTAGTGCTCTCTTTTTCACACAGGGAACCACAATATTATCCTGATGTTGTGTTTATTGTTTATTTGCTCCATTCTAGTTCTATTCCTATATGGAGGTCACTACAAAAGTTTTGAGAGGGACTGTGTTATGGTCCATTATTTCACTTCCAAGAACACAGTCAACAGCATCCTTTCTGATTTGCTTGGGCAAGTTTCAACTTGCTGAAGTTCCTGAGAGGACTTCATTTGTTTCCATCCATGTGGATTTTTATGTTTTGGGATTTTTGTGTATCTCAAAACTTTTGTAATGATCCACTTATATGTATACCCAAACACTACCATTATGTATTTGTTTTAACCAATTTTTGACCTTTCTCTCAATATAACTATATTGCATTATATTCCCTTTTGAGATCCATTGATGTTAGAGCATGGACAATAGTTTATTGATTTTTAGTGCTGTATTTCCTTGTATAAATGAGGTACCATTTATTTGTCCGTTGTTACTACTTAATGCTGGTTGGGTTGGTCCAATATTTACTATCATGAACCACACTGTAGGGACATTCTTTTAAACATTTCTTGTCTCACTGTGCAGTCGTTCCTTTAACTAATATATCTAGGATTGGACTTTTTGGATAGAAAGGTAAGTGTACATTACCTTTCTATCAACATTACCTTTCTTTACCAACTGTAAATGGTAATGCCAAATGTTTAAGAAAGAAAGTTATACCAAGTTACCATTCTACCAGCAGCAGAGAAGGGTTTTTGATGTTCTGGGTTCTAAACAATGTTCAATATTGACTGATTTTTAGGAAAATATTTGACAATTCAAAGAATGGGAAAAGGTGTCTTATAATTGTAACTTGCATTTTTGTGACTACAGGTGAGATTGAACATTTTTCATATGTTAATGGACTTTTCCTTTGTCTTCTGTGAAATTCCTATTTGTAGAATTTGTCTATGTTTTTGAAATGACTCTTTTTTTAATCTTATTGATAATTTTAGGAGTTCTTTATCTATTCTGAATAATAATCCCTGATCATTTACGTGTTAGATACATCTTCTTCCAGTTTATGGCTTGTGTTTTTAATCTTATACAGCCGTTTATAAGCAGAATTTCTCAGTAGTAAAGATTATGAATTTATTAAATTTTATTATAGTTTGCAATTTTGACATGAATTATTCTTAACAAATAAGAATAATTGGCTTCTACATGCAAGCCCTTTATCAACCTGGTATTTAGATTTTAACATGTGGTTAAAGATAGAAATCCAATTTTATTTTCTCCCTTCAAGAAACCTACTTCTAAGCTAATAAATTAGTTTGTAATAGTTACACAGATGCTGGTAGAAGACATTAAATTATGGACCAGAGACAAAGAATGTATTATTTGTCACAGCAATAGAAGTAGTTGGGATGACATCAATTGGTGCATGTTATCTGAGCTGTAATTCCTACAGGATGAAGTCAAGAAGCCCAGGTGAGGTCTGCCTACCCAGTAGGCTGTGTTACAGGAGAGGACCACTAAGACGAAGGAGACTAAATCTTTTACAGTGGACAATGGACTTGGCTAAACTTTGTCCCCCAAATAGACATATTATGCTGAAGAGCAAACAATTCTGCCCTTTGGAAGGACACACTATAACATTTCAGGCTGTTTGTAAGACAAGTGTCCTTGGAAAGATAGTACAGGACAAAAGTAGTTAATGCCACTGCCCACCGGATGTGCAAAAATAGAAACTTATTGGGAATTGTCTCTTAATGATGTCTTTTGTTTTATGAAAGAAATTTCTTAAAGTCATAAATTCCTGTTGAATAATATCTATTGGTTTTCTGGTATTAAATATGCTTTGTTCTCCTAGAAAATTTATTTTCCAATTTGATTATAATAAATGTTCTTATTGTTTTTAAATATTTAACACTAAATTCCATTTGCTAATATTTTGTTTATGATTTTGTATCTCTCTGCACGTGTGGGATTGATCTGTTTTTTAAAAGTTGTCCTATTTCAGTTTGAATATTAAGATTATACTCAATGTTTTTTCTTCTTCCTATTTCCTGGAAGCATTACATAATTGTGTGGAGTAATTCACTGTAAAACCTCTTGTTTTCATACTGGACTTATGAAGTGCCAGTTTTTGTATTTTGAGGAGAGAGAAGAATTTTCATTACAAGATCCATTTTGTTAAAATGTATTAGAGTTATTTAGGCTTTCTGTTTCTTGGTGACGTACTGTATTTTACCCTATAGAACGTGCTGCCACTTATAACGTGCACCCACATTATTAGTCCAAACTTTCAGAAAAAAAATCTTTCATTTTATTTTATTTATTTATTTATTTGCAGTATTTGGCCGGGGCTGGGTTTGAACCCATCACCTCTGGCATATGGGGCCTGCACTCTACTCTTTTGAGCCACAGGCACCACCCCCATTTTATTTTTTAATTCAAATTTTTATTTCTTTATATTTAGGTCCTTGTTTGTTGCATTATAAAGGAAAGTTAGCATTTATTTTTTAACATATTATAGTATAAGAAATTTTATGTAGCAAATAATTATAAAACACAAGAACACATACAAGGTACAAGACATTTTATGTACTGGTAACAAATAGTACTGCTCATGTATAATGCACATCCTATTTCCCCCTCAAAAATTTGTGTAAAAAATGTACATTATACACGGCAAAATATGGTCTCCTCTAAGAATTTTATTTTTCTAGAAAATGATCTTCTATTTTATTTTTTTCTTTCCACTTTTTTCAAGTTCATCCTATTTACCCTTAGCTATTTTCTCGGTTGAATAATCCATTCATTAAATTTGAGCATTTCTTTTTGTAAATATTCAAGGCTATCATGTTCTCTTGAGAATTAAGCTTTAGTGATAGCCCATAGATTGTTATCATTCTGTTTAAATTTGAAAAAAAAATTTTTTTTTTTTGTAGAGACAGAATCTCACTTTACTGCCTTCAGTAGAGTGCCATGATGTCACAGGACTCACAGCAACCTCTAGCTCTTGGGCTTCCGTGATTCTCCTGCCTCAGCCTCCTGAGCGGCTGGGATTACAGGCGCCCGCCACAATGCCCGGCTATTTTTTGGTTGCAGTTCAGCCGGGGCTGGGTTTGAATCTGCCACCCTCGGTATATGGGGCTGGCGCCCTACTCATTGAGCCACAGGTGCCACCCAAATTTGAAAATTTTTTGTGACTCATATAATTGACCCATGCATTGTTTAAAATATGGCTTTCATTTCCAAACATGTGGGATATTTTTAATTATCTTTTTTGTTAATGTTTTCTAGCTTCATTGTATTGAGGTCAGATCAGGGTAAGGACTCTACATGATACTAGCCCTTTTTTGTTTGTTTGTTTGTTTTTGAGGCAGGATCTGGCTCTTTTGCTCAGGCTGGAGCGGTGTGATCATAGCCCACTGTAGCCTCAAATTCCTGGGCTCAAGTGATCCTCCCACCTAAGCCTCCCAAGTAGCTGGGATGACATGTGCACATGACTCCCTGGCTAAATTTTTGTTTTATTTGTGGAGACAGGGTATTGCTATGTTGCCTCAGCTGGTCTTGAACTACTGGCTTCAGCAACCCTTCCACTTCAGCCTTCCAAACTGCTGGAATGGTAGGCTTGAGCCACCACATCCAGCACGTTTTGACAAATTTTGAGGCTAGCTTTATGATCTAGCATTTCATCCATTTATATAATTGTTCCACATATGCTTCTTACAAATGAGTTGTCTTCAATTGATGGTAGAGATTTCTATATACATCTATTACATGAAGTTTTTTTCTAACTTACATTATTCAATTGTTTTGTGTCCTTATATTTTGCTCATTCGTTCTGTTTTGTCACTATGATCTATCATCTATTGAAAGATATGTGTGAAAGTTTCCTACTAGGATGGTGGATAAATGATTTTTCTTCAGAGCCTGTCAATTTATACTTTATTCATTTTTGATGTTGTTTTACTGTATGTGTTATTTAAATAGTTATACTATCCCAGTGAACTAAATCTTTCATTATTAATGTAGCTTTTTGTATTCAGTAATATTTGATCTGAAATTAATAAAACTACACCAGCTTTCTTTGCTTGCCATATACCTAGTGTATCTTTTTCTTATGTTGAAATCTAATTTTTCTCTATCTTTGTGCTCTAAGTATATCTCTTAGAAAAGATGTTTGTTTTGTTTTCTTTTTCTTTTCTTTTTTTTTTTTTTTTTTTTGCAGTTTTTGGCCAGGGCTGGGTTTGAACCCACCACCTCTGGTATATGGAACCGGTGCCCTACTCCTGTGAGCCACAGGCGCTGCCCTTTGTTTTTAATCCAAACTAATACCTTCATCTTTTAGTTGGTAAGTTAGGTCTCAAAATGTTTAGGGGATCACTGGTTTAGCATTATTTTTACCTGGTTTATATGATCTGTTTTGCGTTTTTATTTTTTACTGTTGTTTCAGCTTTCTTTTTTCCTCCTCTCCCTTCTTACCATATTTTAGTTTGTGGAATTTTTTTTTGTTTGTTTTGTTTTCTTTCATCTTCCCATTTAAAGGGAAATCTTTCTACCCTCTTTTAATGAGCAGTGTGAGGAGACAGGGCTGGGCTTACACAAAGAGACAAGAGAGAATTACATGGGGGCACCTTCTGGTACCCTCTTGGCCAGTGGTAGCTGTGAAGGTACAAGTGCAGCCCCTGGAGCTGAGAAGGGCTGAGCTTACCAGGGATTTCTACTCTCAACAGTGAGAGTTAGGGTCACAGTATCAAGTAAGCAAGAGTTGTGGGGGGGAGGATTCAAAACAGGAAACGGATGGGATGACAAGGAGTGTTATTGTGGCCACAAAATTAATGCAGTGGTGGGTTACAGTTCCTCCTACAAGCTCTCTCTTCTTAGTTCCACTACGAAAGAGAAGCCTGTTGCAACCCTGCAGGAGTTCCTCTCCAGACACATCAGGCAAAGGGGATCATTTCCATTTTCCTTGCAGCTTGGAGGGCAGGTGCACTGCACGGCTAGCCCTGAAATAGAGAGATGCAGTGGGGAGCACCGAGGGCCGGGGCCCTGGCTACAGCACTCGGGGTTGGCTTTTGAGCCAAGTCACAGTCTACACAGGCAGCTAAATTTCCTCTGATGGCTGAGTGTGGTGGGGAACAAGTGCTGGACCATTTCTGCCCAACACACTATTCCTCTGTGGATAGTCCTGTATCTGAACTAGCCGTGGTGCTGACAGAGACTTTCTCAGATCTACAACCGAGCCCGGGTCTTCTCTTGCCCAATCCCCCTTCCTCCTCCCTCTCTTTCCACCAGAGTCGTGCAGCCTGCTTCCGAGCCTCAGAGCTTTCCCTGCCTACTCCTAGTCTTTCCCCCTTTATCTTTCACAGAAATTACCCCCAATAAACTCCTTATACTTCCAACTTCGCAAGGGTGTCTATTTCACAGAGGACCCAGACTCACGCATACTGTGATTAGTTCACAGTCTTAAGACCAAAGGAAATGCCTACCTAAGTCAGTAGACCCCAGCCACTTCCTAAATTCTCATGTCCTAACTCCAAATGGCCTGTCAGAAAATATAATACATATAAACTAAAGGAGGTATTAATTTTACTTCATGATTACGAGCCATAACTATTTACCAGTGAGATGTATGTGCCCTGCAATTTCTCAAACTTTGGAAAAATTTTGGACACTGACCATTTGTCTTCTGTTCCACATTGATGTTAATGTTTCACCTGCAGTTCTATCCTAGCAGCTTCACAAAAGATATAAAGTCACTGAATGCAAGATCTAATGTTGAAACATGACCAGGTTAGCAACTCATTCAGGATCGGTCAAATGTCAAGCATTGCAGTGCATTCTTAGAAAACTTAAAGCATCCTGTGACATTCCTGTGACTGCTCTGGGACCACGTGAGGCAGCTCAGAGCACACTTGGGGTATTTCACAGTCTGTGCTTTTCCGGAGGTTCTTGCTTATGCTTTGTTTGCTTATTGTTTTTATTTTATTTTTTTAAAGGTTTTATTTTTAGACACAGTTTTAGGTTCATAGCAAATTGAGAGGAAAGTACAGGGACACTTCATTATCACTCCAAGTCTGCAGGTGATGTTAGGGTCACTCTGAGTGCTGTACAGTCTGTGGGTTTGGACATACACATACTGACATGTATTCACCAATATAATATCACACAGAATAGTTCCACTGCCCTAAAAATCCTTTGTGCTCCACCCTGCCTCCCTTCTAAGCATCGGCAACCACTAATCTTTTTTGCTATCTCAGTTTTGTCTTTTCTAGAATGTCACATTGTTGAAATCATACAACAGGTAGACTTTTCATACTGGCTTATTCACTTAGTAATAATATGCATTTGAGTTTCCTTTCTGTCTTTTCATGGATTGACAGCTCATTTCTTTTTAGTGCTGAAGAATATCCCATTGTCTGGATGGACCACCAGTTAGTTATCTATTCACCTACTGAAGAATATCTTGGTTGCTTCCACGTTTGGGCGATCATGAATAAAGCTGCTATAGACACCTATGTGTGGGGTTTTGTGTAGATGTTTTTAAATTTTTAAACATGACCCATTCCAGCTCTGGGAATATTCCGTGTGTGAATTCTGTGAGGCCAAAGAGAAGATTTCTTTTTGCTTTTGCTAATTTGCTTCTGCCTACATATACTACCAATCTAGTTTTCCCTCCAATTAAATTTTAGACTTCAAATATATTGTGAATTCAAAATGAAGACACATGTGAAGACCCCATGTGGAATGAGAAGTTCTAGATTCCCAGGAGAAAAATGTATCTCCTAATTAGGAAGAAGTTAGAAAGAGCAACTTTCTTTGTTTACCTTCTTTCCCTTACTCTTTCATCTTTGTCCTTTCATAAAAGTTAAGTCTTGGAGTTTTCAGATTTCTGTGGAATCTCCTATTAGATTTCTTCCAACTTGAACCATCCCTGGGTTTACTGTCTGTCCCCACTAACTGTGTGCTTCTCAGCATGGGACCAAAGGTTTCAGGGTCTCATGTATGCCCTCAGAATGACAGCCAGATTGCCTGTCTCCTGGGGTGCCCAGTTTCACTTCATTTTGGGGACATAATTTTTTTGAATACCAGGTCAGCTCAGCAATGCGTTTAAAGAGTTAGGGCTTTTTGTTGTTGTCTTTGCTTGTTTGTTTGTTTGTTTTACTTTGTTCTTTGTTTGTCATGTTAGTCTCATTTATTAGCCAGTACATTGTTTCCATAGGGAGAGCTGTTCAAGGTATTTCATTTGACATTAGTTCTGGAAATGAAAGACCCGCCATTCATTCTCCCATTCATTATGACCTGGCTGTAATGCCCACACTCTGCGCACTGCTTTGGTGAGACTGCCCAGACTTTTTTTATCTTTCTAGGTCCCATGAGCAAACTCAAGCCTTCCTTCAACTTAACTTCTTTGATGCCACCATGTCCTGGGAAGCTTCTGTAGATACCTATGTGTGGGGTTTTGTGTAGATGTTTTAAAATTTTTAAACATGACCCATTCCAGCTCTGGGAATATTCCATGTTTGAATTCTGTGAGGCCAAAGAGAAGATTTCCTGGGTCAGTACCCTGGTTTCTCCAAGCCCCTCATAGCTATGGTTCCTTTTCAGTATTCTGTTGAAGAGGCATTTTTCTTCTCATCTACACCCAGGTGGAATAAAATCAAAACTCAAAAAAATCACTTTCTCTGCTCTTCTGACTTCAGTTAGCATCTAGACAATAGCTGCAAAACTGTATCTTTGAAAATCCAGGCATATAATTGTCCCTGTCCATGACTTCCTCTATAAAATTTGCTCTTTTTCCTCTTCAGGGAGGATATTTAGAAGTTATGAAAGAGAGACTGGGGAGACCATTATCCTATGTGAAGTATGTGAGGAAGGAAAACACAAACACTGCACGTGCTCTCTCATAATTGGGAGCTAATCGATGAGCACATGCTGCCACGGAGAGATGTAAAGGTCATTGGGAATCAAGAGGTGATGAGGAGAGATGGGCAAAAACGTAGCTGCTGGGTACAGTGAACACCGTGAATGCTGGGTGATGGGCACACTTAAGAGCCCCAACTGAAGCATTATAAAAGGTATTCATGTAAGAAAAACATTTACACCCCCTTTACCTTTTGAAATAATGAAAAGAAAAAAATAGCATCTGTACCTTACTAGACTCCTGGAAAATAATTTATACTTTGAGATTGGGCAAGTCGCAATTATTCCACACAGACCTGGTCAGTGTTGTTTATGGGAAACTATCCCTTCTAAATCTCAGGGAGTAAAAGACACTGCAATCCCCAACCAACAGCCATCCCTGCTTGCGCAACTACCATTTTATCTTCCCCAGACTATGCACTCAGTCACTTCTCTTGGATGTTTTGTGTTCAAACACACGTCTCATCAGTTTGAGAAATTTGCAATGTGCAAGTCTGAATTGGAGAGTTTAGAGTTTTGGATGAAATATTGGCTACTTTGGAAGCTATTCTGGGGAAGAGAGAATTAAGCATAAAGGTGGAACTAGAAAGCATGAAGGAAGAAAGTAGATTTAGGAAAGGCAGGAAAGCATTTACCTGGGAGACAGGAGAAGGCCCGTGGGGGTTGGCACTGCAGTTGTGAGGAGGACCTCACATTGTCTAAGGTCCTTGACCTCATGTTGAACATGAACCCACAGCACCTGGACTTGGGCAGGATGTTCAGTTTTCTTTTTCCTTTTCCTTTTACTTTATGGAATCATCAAGGTTCAAATCTGGAGCATGGAGGGAAATAGCCTCCCCTCACTTGCCATGGGCAAGGACAGAGAAACCTCAGGCAGCGTAACATCCCTGCTCTGTGTTGCAGTCATCTGTTTCGGCATTCTCTCCTTCACTGTATTCTAATCTGAAAGTTAGGGACTCATCATTGACTAGCTTCTAGCACAAGAAATACTTTCTCAGAAGCCAAAAGGGAATTGTGACTACCGTCTTTTTTTTTGTTTGAGACAGAGTCTCACTCTGGTGCCTAGGCTAGAGTGCCCTGGCCTCAGCCTAGCTCATAACAAACTCAGGCTTCTCGGTTCAAGTGATATTCCTGCCTCAGCCTTTTGAGTAACTGGGACTAGAAGCTCCTGCCACTATGCCTGGCTATTTTTTTTATTTTTAATATAGATGGGGTCTCATTCTTACTTAGGCTGTCCTTGAATTTGTGAGCCACCCACCTCGGCCTCCCAGAGTGCTAGGATTACAGGCATGAGCCACTGTGCCTGGCCTGAATACTCCCTTTTTAAAGAAACACTTATCAGGCCAGGCGTGGTGGCTCATGCCTATATTCTTTTTTTTTTGTAGAGACAGAGTCTCACCCTATGGCCCTCGGTAGAGTGCCGTGGCCTCACACAGCTCACAGCAACCTCCAACTCCTGGGTTTAGGCGATTCTCTTGCCTCAGCCTCCCGAGTAGCTGGGACTACAGGTGCCCGCCACAACGCCCAGCTATTTTTTGGTTGCAGTTTGGCCGGGGCCGGGTTTGAACCTGCCACTCTCGGTATATGGGGCCGGCGCCCTACCGACTGAGCCACAGGCACCGTCCTCATGCCTATATACTTAGTACTCTGGGAGGCTGAGGTGGGTGGATAGCTTGAGCTGGGCTTGAGACCAGCCTGAGCAAAAATGTGAGATCCTGTCTCTACTAAAAAATAGAAAAACTGAGGCACGAGGATCGCTTGAGCCCAAGAGTTGGAGGTTGCTATGAGCTATGATGCCATGGCACTCTACCCACTCTAGACAGCTTGAGATTCTGTCTGAAAAAAAAAAAAAAAAGAAAAAAGAACACTTATGAGAATAAAACAGGAATATTAAAAGCATGTACTGAGAGATTTCTGAAGGCTCAGATAGCCGAATTAACCAGGAACAATGGCTCTTGCAAATTTGATGGCTCCTCCCATCCCTGAACTTTTGACATTATGCTTCTTAAAATATAAATTTATTTCTTCTTCGATATTTTGATGTTAGTTTTCAAATATATATTCAAAGAATTACATAGTCGTCAACAGTGCACCAAGTGTGACATTTTGGATCTGAGTAATTTTTACATCACATTTTTTAAAAAAATATTTTTAATGACAAGGTCTCACTCTGTCACCCAGGCTAGAATAAGTTGGCCAATCATCGCTTAAGCAATCCTCCTGCCTCAGCCACTATAATGAATGGGAGTCCAGACATGGGCCACCACTCCTGGTTAATATTTGAATTTTTTATAGAGGTAGGGTCTTGCTATGTTGCCCAGCTGGTCTCAAACACCGGGCCTCGATCCTCCTGCCTTGCTCTCCCAAAATGATTAGGATTACAGGTATGAGCCACTGTGCCCAGCCTAAAATTAGTATGTTGGAAGTGACTGGCAGGCTAGCTCCTATGGGAGAGATGGGGGAGGGGAGGCTATGAAAAGAAACAAGAATTGTTCTCCGCATATAAAGGACATCCTAAAGGAGGTTTTGACAGATTGATACAGTTTTATAAGGCCATTTGCTTTCATAAAATCATTTCTATGACTACATGCTTAAAAGATGCCTATTTTCCTACCTGACTCAATTTGGCTCTGAGACAGCACCAGAATGGGTTTTGCTTGTGTGATACGCTTTGCCTAGTATTTCCCTCAGATAGAGAGAGAGAATCGTTCTCTGTACTGAGCAACCACTCTGCTGAGAAATGCCGCGGGCATCAAGCCACGGAGCGTTCCACTGGAGCTTTGTGAGAGGCTTAGGAAGAAAAGAGGCTGAAAGATGAGGGCCGATCCCCACAAAGCACACGAGAGGGGGGCCTCGGTGGCCTGTTCGCTCTTCTCTCCTCTACATCCTTCCTCGTGTGTCTGTTTGGTTAATCCACGAAAAGGGCACTTCACCTATCAGATGCTTTTTAAGGATATGACACTACTGAAATGATGTCAGTAGAGATTTATTTGAAATTATAATACTATTCAGAACATATAGACTGTGTCAAATACTAGCTTGTCCAAAATGTATAAAACAGACTTAGAATCTGTTTTTTTTTTTTCTTTTCATGCAGAAGCTTAATGCTTTCATGAAGTCATGAATATTTAGTTTCAATGTGGGAAATTCACACCACTACATGGAAAATAGATTCCTTGTAGGAGATTCTACCCCAACTATTCAAAGGGTTTTCAGGCTTTGGAGGTGAAAGAGATATAGTTTTTCTTGCCATTGACACAGCGTAAGTCGCCTGGTTATCTTTTGCTTTCAATCCTACACCGCAAGAGGCATTTTGGCTGTCAGGCAGTGACACTCCATCAGGGCAGCTTTCAGAGAAAAAATGTTAGGGCTGCAGTGTGACAACATCAGCCAGTGACGACCTTGCTGGGCTTTTTTCTCTCTCCCTGTTTTATTTTATTTTTTTTTAAGAAATAAACTAAACTTCTTTTATGTCTTCAAAGATGACCTCATCTTTATCTTTGATTAGCATATTTCATCCAAGAATGATGGCTGGAGCATATGAATCTGTTGCTGAAGACTGGAAAGGGAGCCAAAAAATTTTGATCTGTTTTTGATCCGCTCAATCGTGTGCTAAATAAATTTAAGCAAATTATCTAGTCTCTCTGTGCCTGAGCTTCAGCGGCAATGGCATAAGGGGAACAGTATTCATTCTGCTTTCACTTTGGGAAAACTGGGAGAGGACTGTGCACAGTACAGAAGTGTGCATGGACGTGAGTAGGGGTGTGTACAATGAGTGTGTGTGAGATTGCGCTTATGTGGAGATCAAGGAGGTTGGAGTGACATCTAAGTGCATATTGGTATGCAGTGAGTTATTATTTTTGTCATGATATATGATGGTTTATGGAAAGTAAATGTCATTTGATAAAGACTATGTTTTCCAAATTTAAGCTAAGTTAGAGAGCTTTTACTGACCCTTGACTGTTCATGTTCGAATAGTTCAGTGCAACTGAACAATAAAACTTTGCTCATGGAGATGAAGTTTTGTTGAGGCTTTATACAGTTTGAAAACTTCAATTTATATATTTTCCCTTAAAAAATATTATGATAGAGCCTTATTTTAATGTCTTTCACCGCCATCATTTTGTAGGTAAGGAAATGGAGGGATGGTGAGATTCTGTGGTTTGATCAAGGTTATGGAGTCAGAGCTGGAACTGGGAAACAAAGTCCTTGGTAACAGTGTCTTGAGGAAAGCCTGCGTCAAGGTCATTTCTTCCCCTAAGAATTACAGACTTTATTTTCAATAGATATGGTTGACACATACTTCAGTCTACTCAGGTGCTCAGTCTGGCATCTCTCCCACCTTCCATTGCCCAATTGAAGCTTTTTTGTGTCTCTAGATGGAGGTTTATCAATATTTTACTCTTCCTTTTTCTCTCTCTCAAATCCCTTGGTAGAATCTATAGGCATCTGGGGTAAACTATTAACAGCTCATTTGTTCCTTTGTCTTTCTTTAATTTTAGAACTAAAATGTTGGCATTCAGATATAATTTCCATTTAAAATAAGAGAAGTTGCTGAACTAAGTTGAACATGTCCTTCACTCTGAAAGTCCAGAGGGTCACCAGGGGCCTGTCACAAGAAAATGTATCAGAAAGTCAAAGAATGGGCGCTGCAAGATAACTCATGGCTCAAATTTAGGGAATAACCATGGAAATCATTATCAAGTCCTTCTTCCTCATGTGGTTAAATTCTGGGTTGATATAATTTTTTGAAATTATCACTTTTAATCATAACACAAAAATTCTAAACACCTGTGTCTTGGTTTCCTTGGGGCTGCCACAACAAAATACTATAAAATGTGGGGCTTAAACAAGGACATTTACTGCATTGCAGTTCTGGACACCATAGGTCTGAGATCAAGGTGTGGGCAGGATGGGTTCCTTTGAGGGTTCCGAGGGAAGAACCTTTCCCAGGCCCTCTCTGTATTTCTCCTCACATCGTTTTCTCTCTCTTTATAAAGTGACACAGTAGTTGGGGTTAGGAGCCACTTTAACTTGATTTCCTCTATAAATACTTTATCTCCAGTAAGGTCACAGTTTGAGGTTTTGACAGGGGTGTCCAAACTTTTGGTTTCTCTGCTCCACACTGAGAGAATTGTTGTCTTAGGCCACACATTAAATACACGAACACTAAAGGATGTTGATGATTAAAAAAGAAAAAAGGTGCATGCATAATTTTTGGGATATCTGCCACCACAGATAAGAAAAAATGTCCTCACATAATTCACATGCAGCCCAAGGTCCTCAGGTTGGCCATCTGTGTCTGGGGGTTAGGATCCCACACACTTTTTTTAGATTGATACAATTTAACCTATAACAATGTACTTTTTCTTACTTCCTGTCTTCAAAGTATAAAATATGAAAAGTCTGCTTTTATTGTGATGGATTCATTATAAAAACAAAAAGATACCCTGGGAGAGAGTTTGCCATCCAATGAGGGAAGAAGGGAGGAGAAGGACTGCTCTGTTGGTTGAGATTTTCACAGAACCAGGACATTTTCCCCAGAGTGTGAGAGAATCAAACAGGTTTGGTGAGTCTAAAACTTCTGCAATACAATGTTGTCCTGGTTTGCTAGCTGAGCTCTAGAAAGGGCCTTTTAGGTTGAGCACTGTGCATACTCCTGGTTCCAGCTGAGAAGAGGATTCAGTCCTCATTCAGCAGGCAGAGATCTGGGAAGAAAGAATTTTCCTATGCTGTCTGCTAGTGTCTAGTATATTTAATACGGACTCTCCCTTTGTTTGTGGAAAGTGAGGACAACATAAACAGAACTCTCCTTTTACTCAAAGAAGTGTAAAGATTAAAATGGGGAAAGCAAAAGGAACAAACAGAAAGGTAAAGCTCTATGAGAGGGCTGGAAGCCTCAGGGGAGAGTAGACGGAGGGCAAAACATGATGCAATTAAATACAGGAGACGTGTTAACCCATTAACCCAAGGTGTATATTTTATGTCCAATGTCCTTTCCACTGTAACCTCTTAGCAATGTAAGGTAAGAGGCTGTCATTAATGAGTAATATATCAGCATTATTACTCATTAAAATTTTCAACATCATAATTTTCACTTTTAGTACTGAGATCTTACTAATAATTTAGAATAACACAGGCTATTCTGTAGTGGGAAACAACCTGTGCACCTCCCTGCCTTTAAACAAAGAAGTCTTTTTCCTGTGCATGCTACCCGTGCAGCACAGTATGGTTGAAAGCTCTGCTCAGACTGCCTCATGCCTGGACTCTGGGTGATGATGCAGCCACCATCTCAGCTGGCAGAGAGTTCAGGAGGGTATTTCATCTGCACTTAAATGCTGATGAAGGCGCCACGCACCATCACTTCTGCTAACAACTCATCAGTCATGGCTAGTCACATGGTTCCACCCAGCTCCAGTGGGACTAAGAAGTGGAATCAGAAAAACTAGAAATGTTGGTAAATAGCATTCATAAAAATCAGCATATGCCTTTACTATCACCATGTTGTTGTTGTTGTTTAGTTTTTTGTTTACATACAAAAGACATTCACTCTACCCCCACCCTAATGGAGTCAGCTCTATCAAGTTTGGACCTGGAGCTCAAAGTGCAGAATCTCAGAGTGATGTGCATTGTTCTCTGTATTAGTAAGTGAATTTTAGTGCTCTTTATATCACATCTGCCGTGTGGCTTGTCCGGATGTGAAAATCCATGAGCTTTACTCATCAGTTGAATTTCCCCTAAGCGCTTACTTCTAATGGTTGATGATGCAACAAGAACACATATTAACAGAATGAAGGAGAAAAACCATGAATGATCTAATGATTATTTCATTAGATGCATAATTACTTGACAAAATTTAATGTTATTTCATGACTAAAAACTCTCAACAAATTAGGCATAGAAGAAAAGCACTTCAGTATAATAGAGGCCATGTATGAAAAGCCCATAGCTAACAAGATACTCAATAGGAAAAAAATTGAGACTCTTTCCTCTAAGATCCAGAACAAAACAAGAATGCCTGCCCACTCTCACCACTTTTCTCCACATGGTATTGAAAGTCTTTCCTGGAACAATCAGACAGAGGAAATAAAGGGAAAGCATACAATAGAAGAAGAAGAAATGAATTGCAACTATTTGCTGTTGACATAATCTTATACAGAGAAAGCCCTAAAGATTCCACTAAAAACTGATAGAACTAATAAATGAATACAATAAAGTTGCAGGATACAAAATTGACACACAACAATTGTTGTAGTGTCTCTGAACACTGACAACAAGCTTTTTGAAAAAGAAATCAAGAGAATTTGTAATAATTATAAAACCCAAAAATAAAATACTTAATAAATTTAACTAAGGAGGTAAAAGACTTGTATGGTAAAAACTATGAAACATTAATGAAAGAAATTGAAGACAAAAATAAAGGGAAAAATATTCTATGTTCACTGATGGGAAGAATTAATAATTTTCGAATGTCCATACTACCCATAAATATCCAATAATGGCACATAAGTAGAAAAAGTCCAAAAATTTATACTGCATCACAAATAAACCCAAGTATTTAAGGCAATCGTGAGCAATAAAAAGTCTAAAGGCATCACACTAGCTGATTTCAAACTACACTACAAAGCAATAGTAATTGAAACTGCATGGTACTGGCATAAAAATAGATTCATCAACAAATGAAACAGAATAAAGAGCCCAGAAATGAACCCATGTTTGTATAGTCAATTGATTTTTAGCAAAGATGCCAAGAATACACAGTCTCTGTACTAGAGAAAAGGGCAGTCTCTTCAATAAATGATATTGGGAAAACTGGCTATCCAAATACAAAAGAAAGAAATTGAACTCTTATCTTACCCCTTATATAAAATCAACTCAAAATAGATTAAAGACTTAAACATAAGACCTGACACTATAAGACTACTAGAAGAAAACTAAAAAGAAAACTATACAACATTAGTTTTAGCAATGATGTTTTTAGATTAGACTCCAAAAGCACAGACAACAAAAGTCAAAATAGAAATATTATTACATCAAACTAAAAACTCTTTCACAACAAAGGAAACAAGTAACAAAGTGAAGAAATAACCTGTAAATGGGGAGAAAGCATTTGCAAGCCAAACATCTGATAAGGTGTTAATTTTCAAAGTCTATAAAGGAACTCAAAACAATTCTAGAAAACAGACACAAATATGTGATTAAATTATGGGCAAGGGACTCAAATAGACATTTCTTAAAAGAAGATACACTAATGAAAAAATACTCAATAGCACTAATCATTAGGGAAATGCAGATTAAAACCACAATGTGCTATCACCTCGTGCCTCTAAGAATAGCTGCTATCACGAAGGGGAAAAAAACAAGTACCGGTCAAGATGTAGACAAAAAGAAACCTTGTTGATAGAAATGTATGTTAGTATAGCTGTTACAGAAAATTGAAGTTTCCTCATTTCAAACATAATTATTTCACAATGTATAGTTGGACATTCCATTATCTGGACCTCTGAAGAATTTTTACGTTAATTTCTTAAGTTGTATTTTTTAGTACCTTGCAAATAGTGTAAATCCAAACTGCAAGTCCTATGGTATAAGTTCTCAGAGGACAATGTTTTTCCAGGCAAAGCTCAAATCAAGACAAGCTTCATTCATTTCCTCACCTCACTGAATATTTATTTTTTAATTTACTTCCTCTAGTCTACATATTTGCTGAAAGGAGGACCCAGTTTTAGTCAGCATCTTAGTTCCAATTTCTCCTACAACTTTTTCACTTCACAGATATTGAAATACAGATAACTTGGTCAAAAAGGCAAGCAAACGCCATCATGGTTGTTAGAGCATCAGGAGCTACTTATCACTTAGATGGTCGATTTCTCTGCTGTTTGGACTTGGTAGGCTTCCCTTTCTTTGTTGCAACACCTGTTATATATTTAAAGTAGTATCTTTTACATTTTATTAATAAGCTTAGGTAGGACTTTTGTTGAAGAATATCTTCTCAACATATAGCTGGACATGCGTGTCTTCCTTGATTAATACATCAATGGTAAATTCTTTCTTGCAGGTCAGAGTTGGAATATATCTTTCAAACCAGATGTTCCTAAATCCTATTAACTGCACTATCTTTTTGGAGGACGATGTGGTAATATTCATGAAAAGCCTTAAAGTATATGTACTGCTTTAACAAATAGACCTCCAATATGTCTAAAATCTGGCACTCCTTAAAAACTGATCTTCCTTTTTCCCAGTCTCAGGTGAAAAACTCAGGAGTGTGTTGGGGGTGTTGAGAGAAGATTTTTGTACTTGGACAGTAGACTATAGTTAAAATATAAAGAATATCCAAGGGATAGGACAAATTTGGTAGAATATGAAGACCCAGGAGATCAGGAAAGGGTGCTTTTCATGCTCCACTTAGCAGAAGAGGTGTTATCCTCATCCATCTGTGCTGCAGGGAACGTCGGGAGATGTGGAAGAATGGCTTTTCTGTTGATATGCTGTGTGTCCTTCATTCTAAAGCTGCTTCGGTAATTATTTTTGATATGAAACAAACTTCATGGTTGGCATCTTTTCCTTTCTCACATTAGAAACCACGCTGCACTCTTTGACCTAGTCATTCTGCTTCAGTCGTTAAAATAATGATCATGGACGTCATTTACAAAAATAATCACCATCATCATCATCATCACCATTTAATTAATTGAAATTAAATTAAAGAGCCAAATAGGGCTCTGTTAAATACATCATAGTGCCTGTAAAAGTTGGGGTGCTGGTTGTGGCTGGCACATTTGGTGTGATGACATATTATAAGAAATAAAAGAATAGACAATAATTTACAAAGTATTATATAAAGTGTTATACAAAGTATTATGATCTCAATGTGTTACCAAAATAAGAAATTAATTTATATACTTTTATCACCATTACAAACTTTCTGATTATTTTCTCTTGTCCCTTTCTTTATACTGCTATAGTAAGTATCTAATGACACTATCCCCCCCCCAAAAAAAAAAGTAAAGACAATCAAACAAAAATATACAAAACCAGTGAGGTTCTCAGGAAAGCAGTTAGCCGCGGTTCTAAACCATACAACTTTCAGCCCCAGTCCCTAACCTGCAGATAGACTCAGTGAAGCACCTGCTGGCCTGCTGGCCTGCAGTCTTATTTACCCCGGGGCACCTTCACTCCAGTGCGTTGGCTTCTGAACACCTCCAATGTCAGAATTCTCACAAATAATGCAATGATCTGGTTACAAGAAGTGCCATCCCATGGGCAGCCTCCCTCTCACTTTTCATTATGTATGGCCTTTAGTGCCAATTTTAAAAATAAAACACGAACTGAATGTAAATGTCCGTCCTTCTTTCACACTCTCTTCTCTGGTGTTTGCATCTCAAATCTTATTTACTGTGCTTAAGTATAATATGCAATTTTTATTTTAACTTTTTGTTTTTGTTTTTCTCCTTTCTTCTATGTTTTTTTTTCCCCCTAACAATGAAGTTATTCCTCCAACGTTTTGATCTTCTGTTGACCTTTGATTTGTAGGTCTTATTTCCCCTGTTCACAGCATTATTGGAGGGAATAAATCATTATGAAGCTTTTTGCAAAATATAAAGTGGCAATAAGCAGGTTCAGAGTAATTAAAAATCATTTTCAATTTCCTGCCTTCTCCCAGTTTTGAGAATTTCCTCCTGCTTTTCCCATTCTTACACTGATGCAGTGTACAGTGGGAGTGAAAGCATTCTTGAGTTCTCACTTTCCTCTCCTCTGGCACTAGGCTGCTGTCTATTTCTTCATGCATTTTTCATCTTCCATTAATATTTATTGAGCACTACAATATGGTAGGTGCTGCATTGTAGGGAGACCATACGAATCCACTTCAGCTGCTGATGGGGCAGAAAACATCCCAGCAGCTCTTCACTTCTATGATATTGTGTGTCTCTGAGCACTTAGAATCTACTTTCCAATAGTCATTAAGTCTTAAGAGAACTTTTACTACCTTTTCTCTATGTTTATGCTCTACCTAGGACTATTAACACTATTCACCGTTAAAATACTATTTATTGATTCCTTCAATTTTTCAGCAAGCAATCTTTATGGGTTAAAAAATTGAAGTACGAAACCATAAAAGAATCCACTCTGTGGTTGCTACAAATAATAATCTTATTTCAGAACCTTGGCCCTGGTACTTGAAATGTAGCAGGCGAAAGGATATTTATTTGTGCCAGATTTCTTGTTTCAGTTCCCAAATTAGCAACGTATTGCTCTCTATAAAGATAATCATTTGGTCTCTCCTTATACGCCTAATACACTACCTCTGAAAGATTATATAGACCCTCACTGGGGAGATGTGCCCTGAAATCATAGGTCCCAAGCACTGCCTTGGCCTCTGGAATGTTCTCAAGTTCTCTGGCCCTTCAGACGTAGTGCTCTGTCTTGAGTGTGCCCATAGCTCATACAGAATATGGCCACTTGTGATGGGAAATATGTATAGATCTTCCTACCTAAGCATTACAGCATCACAGGGGCAACAAAAGCAGAGGGAGAAGTCTGGCCCTCTCTACCGCAAGATTTATTGCACTTGCTCTCCTGTGTGGTCCCTACAAATCGGATATACTCCATGATAGTTTAGGGAGACCACATTAAACTGTCAGAAAAAACACCCAAGAGGAATAACCAGTGTCTCAGTAAACAATATCTCATGATAGTTTTATTTATTTCCTTACTGTTACTAAATCATGCAGATGAATGCACGTTTAGAATTTTTTCTCATTTCTACAACCCCTGCTCAGTGTTCATTATGCTGCATTTACTGCAAGTATAAGGGATAATATTTTGGGTTGAGAACAGGTACTATCCTTTCCTAAATATCTGTGATCTGGTCTGAACAGTTTGGTGTTTTAGTAACAGGTGAGGAGGTAAGGGAAAACTTCATTATTTGGCTTTATTAAAGGTAGAATGAGTAAAGAGTCTTCTTTTTACATTTTATTTTTAAGTATTATTAATAAAATGGAGAACAAAGGAATAAACAGAAATTTAGGGAAAATTATAGTGAAGAATAAAAAGAGAGAAATGTGAATAAATTTGTAAATTGGTACTTGTCTATGTAAAATGTTGGATGTGTCAGTAATATGAACATATTTTCAAATTGGACTGAGCCCTTTGAAGACTGAAATTTTCTGGATAGTTCCCTCTGAGAAGATTCTAGTAGGTGCTAGAAAGAACTTCTTCCAAATGTCTCTGAGAAGTTAGAGCTTCTATAAGATGATTTTTTTATTTTTAAGATTTAGGTTATGTTCTATCTAATAAAATGGATGATTTCGCATCACAAATTGCATTCATTTAAATGATTATCTGGGTGGGAGAAGTAAATATAAAGGTGTAAAATGATGGCAAATTATTGATTTAATTTTTCCCTACTTTTTAATGAGCTGAGGTTTTGTTTATATGTGACCTTGATTTCTCTGGGGGAAGAAATCAGAAACATATGGGAAGATTAATCTAAAGAAGCAACAAATGGAAACTGTGAGAATAAATGGCAACACTAGTGAATAGAGGAAAAAAAAATAGAAGGATCTGTACTCACAGCACATCTCAAAATGAACATGAATCCAGAGGCTGTGTTTGATGATACCATGTAACCTATTGAATAGGCAAAGTACATACTATGTCTGGAAAACATGTGAGCTCACCAGTTTCTTATTTATGGTCTTAAGGTAGTTATGATGAATTAGGGCTTTGAGTAAAATAATTAAATCTGACTCTGTATCTTAGTGAAAGTTCTAGAGCCAACCTTCTGTGGGAGTCAGTGAAATTAGAGAAGCAATTCTGGTGGAAAAGCCTCAGTGAAGAAATAGAGTTAAAATAGGAAAACATGGAGGATGCAGTTAATTAACTTTTTACTGTGCATACATTTATCTTTGACAGGATGACTACATACTTTTTAAAGTTGATACTACATATGCTGTTTTTTTTTTTTTTTAAATGTAGATTCCATTTTGAGAACCTCTCCAATAATACGGAGTAGTAAACTGGGAAATAAGCCAGATATTGTTCCATCAGTTATGAATGTATAGGGACTAAATTCTTCAAACACATGACTATGGGTTTCAAATTTGCTGCTGAATCAGTAGGTGTATGCATATGATCCACTCAACATAAGTCTTAGTACTGTGGTTCTAATTTGGCAAATTGTGGTTATCACTACCACTCCCACCTTACCCCTGGCTCCACTCTCTCCCCACATTCACACTCCCAGTTGCTAAGCTCTGCTCCACGTGGTCCCATGTAGTTTCTACAGCAGTTCAATAAGGTAAGTGTGATTATTATTCCAATTTTACAGAAGAAAAGATGGAGGCTTATGGTGGTTGAGTGACTTGTTGGAAATCGCACACCTAGCAAGTAGAAAGCTGGGCTTTGAATCCACGAAATCTAATTCCAGAATTCCCATTCTAAACTTCCAGGACCTAGCAATGCATTCATCACATGTCTAATTGGAAGTGCAGCCTGGTGCTTTGGAGCCAAACAAATACAAGTGACCCACCCGTGTACTGAACCCTTGACCCTGGCATGGTTAGCACAGGGCTAATGAACTAAATGAAAAGCAGAAGCATATTATGCAGAATACTCTCATACAACTTGATTTTTTTTTCCCCAGGGGAGGCTATGAAAGTCAAGAGGGAAATCTATGAAAACACACACATACATTTGGCTATTTTGATATTTTTTTCTAGATCATTTTAAAGACTTCAATTCTGGTATATATATATATATATATATATATATATATATCAGTTTGAATGTGCATATACTTTTGCATGATGCCAATACAAGCAGACACAAACATCTATATCTGTAGATATAAAATATGGACCTCATCGTAATTGTGCATGAAGGATGCTCCTCTCCTTCAGTTCTTATATATTTAATGCAGTGAATGTGTGGTCTCTGTGTGTGTATAGTGACCAAAGCCTCACCAGTCTTTCATTTCAACCAACCTCCTAGATTTTATCATTACTACCATTGACAGTGAAGCTCTAATGACAGAAAGAGCGAATGCTTTTGGATGAGAAATTCACTTTCCTGCAATTAAAATGAAAACACAGCGTACCTTTCGTTTCACACAGATATGAGAAAATCTGAAGCTCTGATCTTTCTTCTTGTGGGAACTCAAAGGGTTTCTGCATAAAGTTTAAGAGAGATTCTGCCTTGTGGAACAAAAAAACACATGAATTATTTGGTGTTAATTATGCACAAGGGTTTTATTTATGTTCCAATCCAATGGAAACATGGGCACAGCAGGGTGTTAGCAACAGTGAAAAGGAGAGGCTCCCCAGATCTGTAATTTTCACCCATGATTCTAACTGAAAAGGAGACAATCACATGTCAAGGAGGGAAGGGTGAGAGTCATTGTGACTATTCCTCTGTGTGCTCCCCTGAAAAGCAATTGCTTGATCATCGCCAAGCATTTCTGAATCCAAGTTAGAAAGGAAAAGGAAAAAAAAAATTAAAAAACGCTTGCCATGTTCTTAGTACCATTTGCCTTGACAGGAAAAACAACAGCATCTTGCCTCCTCAGCTTATTCCTCATCAGTGAACTCTTCCCCAAACAAGACACTCCACATCAGCCATTTGGGATCGCTTCCATCAGTGTTGTAATGAGCTCTTCTACGCAGTTTGTACTCACTGCAAGATGTACCGAAGCCAAGAGCAAGGAGTTGGTAATCTGGGCACCCACAGTTGTGATGAGGCATCTTCAGTGTAATCGTCCAAATCAAATATTTGGCTGTGCTTCTTCGGATGCGATATCTCATATTGTCACTGTTGTACTGGCAGAGGAGCGGAGCTCGCACTGGAAGAGATGGGGGTGGGGTAGGCAGGAGGGAGGAAGAGAGTCCTTGAATATGCACTATCCTCCTGCAACACCTCCTGGCTTCTGTCATTCCTGATCATCCGTCTAAGGCTGCTGCATCACTTGGAAAAGGGCCCAAACTTCATAAAGCCAAGGAAGAATGGTGGAAAAGAACACCTTTTTGAGGTCAAATTTTCCTTTAAGCAGCAAAGATTTCAAATAAAGGTCTTCATCCTACTAGTATTTTTTTTTTTTTTTTTTTACTACTTTATTATCCATGTCTGTGCACCTATCCTTGATCCTTGATGGTGACATGGTGACAGGCTTTTGTAAAGTACCATCTAGTCAACAGAGCAATTTTCACATGTTATTTTATTTGGTTCTTAAGACAGCCCCATAAGTTAAGAGTATAGCTCAGAAATCACTACCCCTTCCTCCCTCCCTCCCTTCCTTCCTTCCTTCCTTCCTTCCTTCCTTCCTTCCTTCCTTCCTTCCTTCCTTCCTTCCTTCCTTCCTTCTTTCCTTTCTTTATTTTAATGCCCTACAAGGGCTAATACTTCCTATAAGGGACTGGGAATATATCTTCAAATAACATCTCCATTATTCTTCTTAGTTGGGTTTGCTGCCTTTTCAGCCACAATGATTGCTCTTTTAGAAAAAAAATTACTGATAGTTTAAGAAACATTCAGTCTCATATCAGGAATGTACTGCTCTGGGTAGCAAATTTTTAAGACTGGAAAACGTCTGTGGCTTTCTCCAAAATTTGCCAAAAAAATAGTATGTATTTTTTTTTTTTCTGAGTTAGGAGAGAGAATCAACTACAAAAACATAGTGTCCCATTAACAAACCTGTGCCCCTCCATTATCTCTGCTGTGTCCAGCTTAAAGGGTCTGAGCTGATTATAGACTTCCCTGTACTCATCACTCTCACCCTGGATCTTGAGTCCTCAGTCCTTCTGGTATGAGGCTTTGTTTTGTGTGTTTTTATGGGTCCACTGGCTCATCCAAAAAAACCTGGAGTCTCTTCCTAAACTTTTTTTCCCAATACCTCATGCTTTTAAATCCTCTAATACACGTTCTTGTCTGGCCTACCTACTTGGAGATCATAATATCACATCTCTTTGGATTTCCTATTCCCGGGTTCAACTCACCTTTTGGGACCCATTGTGATTTCCTTTAGATCACTATGTTGTCATTTGCCTGTCTGTTCATTATCAAAGTTCTCTGACATATTACCTTTCCTGCTGGTCCCTAGAAATTCCCCAGGCATAATTTTCAACTGTGGCTGACTAAGTGGTCAATTTTTACATTATGGTCAATGTTTCCATACAGGCCATTTACACAGGCCAAGTGAGATAGACTTGAATTACACAAGTTCTTGAAACTAGGTAGAGTAATTTCAGATTTGATAAAGTGTGAAAAAGTAAGCCATTGTAGACTCCTAAGCCCAGATTTCCTTTCTATAAGGTTACCAGCTGTACAGATTAGGAGCTTCCCTTAGTCAGTATGACCTTATCCTAACTTAAAATTGCAAATAGCTATTTCCAAATAAGCCCACAGTCTGTGGTGCTAGGGGTTAGGACTTCAGCATAGGAATTTGGAGGGAATACAGTTCAATCCATAACAAAGATGCTCAATAAATGCAAGCTGATGTGATGAGCATTAAAAAAGAATAATGTGGCACCATGCAAAATAGATTGGAGGATAGAGCAATACAGCTCTATCAATAAAAAGTTATTTGAGTAAAAGAGTGAAGAAAATAGCAGGTGGGGTTGGGGAGGAAAGGAAACAATGAGGTATATTTTGAAGGACAGAGTGAGAGCTCGTCATTCATTAATCCCTCATGAAGCATTCATTCAGTAATTCAGCTCACGTTTATTGGGCATCTTCAAATTGTAATTTGAAGTTAAGATAAGGTCATACTGAGTAAGGTGAGCCTTTAATTCAGTACAACTGGTGTCCTTATAGAAAGGAAATTTGGGCTCAGGCAGACACGCACTGAAGAAACATGAGGGAAGGAGACACAAGGAGAAGATGGTCACCTACAAGCCGAGGAGAGAGGTGTGGAGCGGATCCTCCCCTCACATCCTGCGGCAGAAACCTCCCTGATGATACCTTGATCTTGAACTTCTAGCCTAGAGAACTGAGAGACAATAAATGTCTGTTTGAGCCCCCAGTATGTGATACTTGGTTATGGGTGCCCTGAAAAATGAATACAACACTGAATATGACAAATACTCTTCTAGCTACAGCAAATCCATTGGAGTGGGGATGTGTCCTGCTTTGAGAAGCAACCTGATTCATTTGCACATGAGGGTGTCACTACAGAGATGTGAATAGTGTGGAGGGCCTGAGGGTGATTGCACGGAAGAGGTTCCATTTCACCTAGAATTGAAAGCGTTGGAAAAAATGTATGAAGAGGAGAAGGAGGTGGAAAGGACATTTCAAAGAGAGGTCAAGACGCGGGGCCTGAGATGGTTTGAGGAGTGTGGTAGGAGGAGGTATGCTGAGGAGAGGGCCAAGGTGAGAATGCAGGCAAGCATGGCGGCGGGACAGCCAAAGAGATTTTTATCTTAACAACTGATCGGAAATGAGGATGTAAGATTAGAATTTAGGACTTTTGTTCTAAAACGAATCAGGTATAATCAAAATTTTAAGATCAGGTCACCAACCTGAATGGGTTTGATTTTCTGGAGGATGACATTAACAGGGTGGAGGAGATACCAGCAGCAGGGCAGGCCGGGTTGCAGGGGTGAGGACACCAGGCTGTGCACTAGTCCAGAATCGGAGAGGTGAGGGAGGAAAGGCAGGATCCAGGTGCATTTGTGAGCACAATTGGCTTGAGTTTGGAACCTGTGTTTGCAGGTGGTGAGCGAGAGGGGTGAGATGTGGATAATTTTAAATTGACCCAAAGTTGTAGGACTTAGCATAGTGCCTGGCAAATAGTAGAGGCTCAATAAAGGTTAATTACTCAGTCTCCTCAGGTAGCAAAGGAGCTTTAAATACAAGAAGCAGAATGATTTTAGAGGAAAAATTGGAAGGGATGAGGTTGATTTGTTCCATTACTCTTTAAAAATGAACAGTGAGTGTCATCTCCCTGCCAAAGATTGACAATAGACAGAGTTTTTCAGTATCAGGAATATTTTGAGAATTACTAAAATACATATTGCAACGCTAAGAATATCCTGACCTCTAATTGACTTTCACAAAAGCAGAGAAACCAAAACAGATAATTTCTATGCTACATGATGTGTTCCAAAAGCACTTAATTATTTTAAACCATTAATTCATTTAAAAAAGCCGTTCATTTCAAATCCTGGATACCGAATCCTAAATACCACACATACAAAAGAAGCCATTCTACCAAATGAGAAAGAAAAAAAAAAAAAAAGCCTCCAAAAATAATCAAAAACAAATCTGATGGACGAGAGATGAGAAAAATCTTGCCATCAGATTTCAAATGTCAGAGGTTCCCACGCGCTGTCCATTTCTATTTTTTTAAAGGGTGAACTGTATAGTATTTTCAGAAACCACTTTCTCTATGTCAGTTACAGATCCCACTTCCCACCTGGCTGAGCCCCACATTATTTAACTCCTTTTCTCTATTTCTTCCCAATATTCAAGTCTCACGCTTCTTATAAAAAGGCTCCCACCGTTTCTGCCAGCTCTGTACCTCTGGTCTACCTTGCATGGCCTCGCTTCTCCTGAGTGTCTACATGGCTACATTTTCTTCTGAACATCTTCAAGTTTCCTCAGGGCGGTCCGTCTTCTGATTTTCTGATATCACTGAGACTACATTCACCAGGGAAGCCAACAAAATGTCTGGGTCTGGCACAATAGCAATTCTCAACATTTCATACTCAAACTTTCAATCACATTTGTCACTATTGACCACTGCCTTTTTAAAAAACAATTTCACCCTATTATTTTTCCTTATTTTCTCCAATTGTTCCCTTTAAAATCCCTTCATGATCTTCTTACTTTGGCAAGCCCTCATATTAATCACTAGTTCCCAAGATTTAAAATGAATAAAAATTGCATGGACATTGCCCTAAAAAACTATACTTTTGTAGCTTTCACAAAGAGCAATTTTCTTCTAAGTCAGACTGGCAAGTTGAGCCTCCCTCTGTGAAGTTAGTGTTCATCAGGGCTCCATTTTAGCCCCTGATCTGTCCTCTTTCCACAACCCTGCTTTCTGATAAATCTCACTTATTCTTGTGATTTTAATGCCTATCTAGACTTGGATGACTCCCCAAACTCCTCCACTTCATACCCCGTCATAGCTTCCAAAGCTGATAGGTAGATATTAACATCTACTGATTTCCCAACTTGAATACATAGCTCTATATAAAACACAGACCTCAAACTTCACTAAACTCATGAGAGGCCCCTTTCAGCACATGTCACCTCTGTGCTCTGTATCTAAGTAAACAGCCAGGACACAAACTAGCACCTCATCCCAGGGTTCTCGATCACCAAGTACTGGTTTTGAGCATGCTATGCTCACCTCACCTAGGGGCTTTAGCATATGCCTTCTCTGTGCCCGGTACTTGTTTGTTCCCATAAAGCCTCCAAGTCTTATCTTAGATTTCTATTCCTTTGAGAACCATTTGGTAAATACTTAGGCCACTGCTATGTTCT
Organism: Nycticebus coucang; assembly: GCF_027406575.1. NCBI lineage: Eukaryota > Metazoa > Chordata > Mammalia > Primates > Lorisidae > Nycticebus > Nycticebus coucang. Next base: position 97,738,504 of record NC_069783.1, read on the forward strand.
TTCCTTACATCCCATACATCAGTATTATAAATTTCATTGTGATTATTTATCCATCTGCTTCATCTTTAGGTTGAACTCTTATTAATGGGAGGGTCTGTTTATGGTTTATTCTTTGCCATTAATATATTGCCCCCATGCCTAGTTTGATGGAGAGTCAAGAATTAATCTTTGGATAAATGAATAACTAATCCCTCATGGCAAATAAAATGTAGGCAAAAGTCCATGCAGAATCTCTTACCCCATTAAAAAAAAAAAAAAAAGGCAAATCCTTATCAGATGAAAGCCTATTGCCCTTTGTCCTACCTGGAATGTGGATGTGATTTTTGGAATACAATAACTATTTTGTAGCTGTGAAGATGAAAGTAAAAAAAGGTTAAAGCAAGAAGTTAGAAAGACATCAGTGTTTTAGCTGACATCTTTAAGCAACTTCCTAGTCCAGGATGAATATCTTCAGATATTATGTTACATGAAAAGGATATTTTTTGTATAATTAATTAAGCCATTTTCAAGAGATTTTCTACTATTTGCAGCCCAAACCATTCCCAAGTGATACCCTTTTAATGCAAATCATAGATGCAAATGTTGGATAATACACAACATGGTTGTGCAATGAATTATTAATTGGGCTATTATCTAACCCAGGTGTCAGCAAACTATTTCTATAAAGAGCCAGACAGCAAATCCTATGATCTGTCTCTGCTTGGGTCTGTTGCTGTAGGGAAAATGGTCATAGATAAAAAGAATGACTATGTTTCAATAAAACTTTATTTACAAAAGGCAAATCAAATTTTGGCCCATAAGCTATACTTTGCTGGCCCTTGATTTAAAGATTTACACCAATGATGTTCAAGTTTTTATAGCCATTGAAATATTTCATCAGACATTATGAAGTATCACCGAAGCTATTGTACAAAGTATTGAAATAGCATAAATAAATCTCCCACTGGTTTTGTGCACTCTAACCTGATGCGACCACACCTGCGGTGCATCTTACAAGGGCACATGTGAAACTTACTAAATGTAGAATATAAATGTCTTAACACAATAACTAAGAAAATGCCAGAAAGGCTATGTTAACCAGTTTGATGAAAATATTTCAAATTGTATATAAAACCAGTGTATGGTTCCTCATGATTGCATTAATGTACACAGCTATGATTTAATTTAAAAAAAAAACATTTATGATAGATTTTTTTCAAATCTATTACAAAATTTGAGATTATGTAGAAATATCATTGATCACTTCATTAAGAAAAATTGACTTGTCCTTAACAAACCTATGTTGCTTACTCATGAACATTATTCTTTCAATTGTTCACAAATAATTCATTTAAAATTTTTGAAAGAATCTATTAAATATTCTAAAATTTCTACATTACATTTTATTTCTCTCTTTTGGAGTTCGATAATTCATTTTCCTACAGGGTTCAAGGATTTTTTTCTTCAAAGGCTTTTGTTAGTGATTCTGGAAGGGAGTTAATATGTTTTCTTTCTTTTCCTTTGATACAAATGAAAATTATTCTATTCTGAAGAAACATCTCTGCTTTGAAGAAAAGTCTGTTGATCTTAAAAGAGAGAAGTAAAATTCACGTGAAAGACTTGTTCTTTCTCTTTGCTATCAATTGAAATCATTGCCACCATTCCCAACTAAGAAGCTATCCCATTTCTTATACTTATCTAACAGGAAATACTACTAATCTTTGGCATCAATTGCTGAAGTATTAAATATCTATGTTGTTTTGTGAACACACGCTTGAAAAATTAATTATGTATTTTTTCCTTTTCAATTTAATTTTTTATTTGACTAAAGTCGAATATTTTATAAGTCCTACAGTTGACAATAACCAGTTTCTTGTTCTCCCTGCCTTCCCTCTTGATTCTCAGAGGTAATGATTTTCAACACTTTTAGCTGTGTCTTATAATTTATATTTTTATAGTTTTTACTCACGTTATTATTGCTATTATTTTATTTATCTGTACTCTATTTTTAATACTTCCATTTTAGTATGATTCAATGACTTTTTAATGAGAAATGTGAAGATTTAACAAATGATATTTCACAAATGAAAATGTTAGGTATTAATATGATTATAATTTCACAATATCATTTACAGCTGATCTATGAATATTTGACAATGGATTTTATCTTATTTTTATTTATTTTACTTTTTCTGTTTAAAATAATTTTAGTTATCTTTGTCATGAATATTTTCTCTTTTCACATATGTGAGGAAGTGTGTATTATACAACAATTCTCTTTTTTATGGATTATTTTATTATTTTAGTAAACATGAATGTGTTGAAATTAAATATGTTTCTTTTTTATTACAGTTGAACTTAGATTAGTATTTCTCTCATTACCTAAAGAAAGGCTCTTGAATTCTTTAAATTCAATTAAGGTTCTTCCTATTGTGTTATGTTCATGAATTTTAAAGGCACACGTATTTAAACTCCACATGTTAGTGCTATTATTATTGTATATAGTCAATATTCATATAGATTCACCAAAATATTTACCCTTTTGTTTTCTCTGTAGTCATTCTTTTATTTCTGTTTTTTTCCCAAAGAAAATGTGAAAATTTTTATTATGTAGAAAATTTTCTTATCTTTTAATGCAGTGAACTTCACCAAATATAAATGGTTTATTTTCCATATTTTACTACTATAACATTAAAAGTCTAATCACTTGTATTTTGCTGATGTAGACTTGATTATTCTGGTTTTGAAGATGGGGAATCATTATTTGAATCCTTTTCATTACTATTGCTCTTGTTCATTTTTAAATAATTATGGACTATAATTTACTGTTTAATACTTTTGACTAGTTAATCAACTTACAGAGCAGCATACTATTAAAATAGGTTAGGTTATGCTATGAAAAAATTCCCAAACTATACTGGTTTAACAAAACAAAGATATCTTTTTTGATGATGTCACAGCGATATGGATAAGGCAGCTTTCCTTGGTGGGTCTTCCAAGAATGGCCAAGGAATCCACCTTCTCTCACTGTAGCCCTACCATTGGAGCACAGGCTTTCAAGGTTGCCATGGAGAGAAAGAGGGCTGGGGAGCAAATAGAATGTTTTCAAGTTCAAGATCTAGTCCACATTCCATTGGCCAGAAATCCAGCTATATGGTCCTGAAACTGTCAGAGGAGGTCAGCAAATAAAATTTTCTTAAGTTTACAAGAAAAAGAAATTGTTATTATAACAGTATTATCTACATAATATTTTCTCTACCACAATCCCAAAATATAATTCAGAGTAGGTAAGATATAAAGAAATATTTAACCGAAAGTGTTTTGTTCTGCACTTTGTATTGTATTTACTACTGAAGTACTGTTATACATTGATAAAAATAATCCCTAAGAATTTTGTTCTATTATATTCAGGTTTAGAAGTTATCACAGGCTTGTTTTTTTTTTTTCTTTTTCTGTTCTGCTATCTTTTTTATTTTATTTATTTATTTATTTATTTTTATTAAATCATAGCTGTGTACATTGATATGATATTTCTGTTTTTTACTGGGTTCATTTTTCTTTTGTTTCAAAATTTACTTTAGTATCACTTTTTATGTGAGTTTGCCAAAATTAGATTGTCTTCTTTTATCTAAAAATGCCTTTATTTTACTGTCATTTTAATGGGAAATTTTTCTGGGTTTAAAAATCCATGTCATTTGATATTCCTTCAGCACATTGTTTCCTGGCTTCCCCTTTGGTTTTACAAGTCAGCTGCTAGTCTTACTATCACTTCTTTGATAATAATGTGACTTTTTCAAAACCCACCCCTGACTGTGTATGCTTTTAAAATATCTGTCATTAGTTTTCTTCAGTTTGATTGTTATGTTACTATACGTATTTTCTTTTCATTTTGAAAATTTTTTAGTTTATCATATTTATTTTTAGAGTTTGTGATATTTTTGAAATATGTGAGTCATTGTCTCTCTCTGAGAGTTTTCAAAATTTTCAGTCAGTATTTCTCTATCTACTACTTCTATCTTGTTCTTTCCTATCCTTTTGTGACTATAATAACACCTGTATTAGAATTTTCAAATATATACATACACACACACCACACACACATATATATATAGATGGAATTGATATATATATAAATATATATTATATATATAAATATATATTATATATATTCTCTAAATACTTTAGTATACTTTACTTCCCTAAATATTTTACTTTATATTAAATAATATAAATAAAAGACTTAAAGGGAATTTATATATATAGATGATACAATTAAGTTGCAGAATACAACACTGACACCTAATAATTGTTGTAGTGTTTCTGTACACTAACAATAAGCTTTTTGAAACAGAAATCAAGAGAATTTGTGATAGTTATAAACCCAAGTTAAAATATTTAATAAATTTAACTAAGGAGGTAAAAGACCTGAACAGTGAAAACTATGAAGCATTAATGAAAGAAATTGAAGACAAAAATAAAGGGAAAAATATTCTATGTTCACTGATGGGAAGAATTAATAATTTTCAAATGTCCATACTGCCCAAGTAATCTATAGATTCAATACAATCCTCATAAAAATCCAATAATGGCACTTTTGAAAAGTGGAAAGTGTGGGGAAAAAATAGGAAAAAAATCCAAAAATCTATACTGAATCACAAGGAAACCCAAGTATTTAAGGCAATGGTGAGCAATAAAAACTCTAAAGTTTTAGAATATATAAAAATTCCCTTTTAGTATTTTTAATTTTTTTTTCTCTAAGTTTTACCCTGGGTATTTCCCACTGAATTGTCTTCCAGTTCACTGATTCTCTCTTCAGCTGCATATAATCTGTTATTAAAAACATTTAAAATCCTAATTTTAGTCTCTATGTTTTTAGTTCTATAATTTTCATTTTATTTTATTTTTATTTTGTTAGTCTCAGTATAAATTCTCCATTTCTTCAAGCATATTATTCAGTTACTATAAAGTTCAACTCTGTTAACTATAATAAGAATGTCTGCTTCCTTTATCTTTTCTCTACCTTTTTATTGGTAGGAATTAGGCTGGTCTGAGAAGTTCTGCTCAATCTAAGAGTTGATGCAGTCTGATATTCCACCATACTTGTAAACCATTACAAAGAATCTTTGTTGGAAGGACAAAGAAGAAGCCCCTGATAACTACATCACAATACAGTGTGAGTTAGGAAAAGTTTACCTTCCAGGAAGAACTCAGACTTGGGAGCCCCTGACTTAGCAAGTCAGTGACCTTCTGTGAAGAATAAAGTACCCGTTTTTCTCAAGTGAGATAGCTCAAGAAGGGCACAAAGTGTGGTGGACAGAGAGAGAAGTGGATTTCAGTCCCTACTTGTGCTATCAGTTAATATTTTTGTGTAGAGACAAGACAAAAAGCCTTTCTTCCTCAAGAGTAAGTTGCCATACATACAATATGATCCAAAGGCTGAATGGAACCTGAGAATTTTTCAAGCCTATTCTGAGAATGTGGGATCTGAATCTACTAGTATACAAGGCTTAAAATCTTTAAAATATTTTAATATTTTAAAATGTAATGTTCAATTTTAATATAAGTGAAAATGTAAAAGAGGAATTTAATATTTTAAGATACTATCAAAAGTACATATGAAACATTTTCAGAAATGTTAGCTGGGAAAATTATGAACTGATACAGGTAGTTAATACCAAAAGCTCCTGCCAGTTTCTTTCATTCATAGTCTTTTTTGTTCAGCAAATAAACACTTGTACCAAGACAATTATGATAAAAAAAAAATGGACAATTATATAGGAGAGAGAAAATTACTGGAGCAGTTATGTGGACTAGGTCCAGTAATAAGAGCTCATGTGTTGAAGCTGAATTATAGAACCTGTACTCTGAGCCTTTTAGACAATTCTAAAAGGAAATAATAAATGACCAAAATGAACAGCAATGCCTCTTTTCAGGGAAATAACTAAAAATTATCTCAATTTCTTAGTGAATAGCTCATATATATTCATAACTTATATATTATATTTATTCATTTTTACTTTGCTACTGCACTGATGGAGTTGCAATGTACTGTCAGAGTATTTGACCCTGAGAGGTCCTCAGAAAAATCGCCTGAGGCCAAGAGGAAGATCGTTTTTATACTCAGTAAGGAGTTTCTTTAAAAAGCTATTTCCTCCCATTTCTTCACATCTTTAAGAATTGCAAAGGCTAGATTCTGATGTCTGTTTAATCAAAACTATTTAATGAACAAATTCTTACCATAATAAAATAAAAAGTGCTATTTCAGGAGCAGTGTGAAAGAAGACCCAAGGATTAGCTTTTATGAGGATATTGACTGAATGATTGGGGCAATTCTGAGCCTCTGACATCTCAAGTGTAAGCTCACCTATAATCTTAAGTTTTTGAAATTTCACTCAGAAGCTCTTTTGTGAAGCCTTCCCTAATTTTCCTATCAGATGAGAATTTAATTTGTAAGGGTCTCATGGCATTCTTTTTTTGCCTTGTTCTGTGAAATTTACCATTTTACATTATTAGTTACATATACGCTTGTCAGCCTTCATCTTTGTATGTAAAGTTATAATTTTATATCCTTTCCTTTTGACTAATGTCATTCATGGTAACTGTATTTTTCAGGATATGTTAGGTCATATTGCAGTTAACAATAATCCCACAAATCCCAGACCTTTAACCACAACAAACTTTTTTTTTAAACTTATAAATGCTTCTCTAGTAATGTTCACCTGATAGTCATCTGAAGATGTAGGCTGGAAGAGTTTCTATATCTTCTAGCTTTATTATCTTGAAAATGAAGCCTCTACAGTTTCCACAGCAGAGGAGGCAGTCAGCTGGAGATGCACTTGCCACTTAGTTTATAAATGCTCATCTGTTAGTAACAAATGACAGTCTATTGGCCGGAAATATCGATATGGGCTTCCCGGTGCAGCTGGAAAAGGCATGTGTATAACTGGGATATTGAATGAGTACCACTGGCACTACTGAAACCACCTTATTTCTCTCTGTACCATTCTATTCCTCTCCTGGTAATACAGACCCAGAAGATTATGAAGCCTAATTTACATGCACTCTTGACTAGAGAATTAAGGTGTGGAGTTTGAGAACAAGCAGTGATAAAACCTGCTAGTATGTTTTCCAATGGAATATTACTCTTTGTGGGGATGACAATAAATAACTGTTCATGGGTCCAGTAAGGGTCAAAGCTGTAATGGGAGAGTCAACTGCAATACCTGCCTCCCTTGTCATGTGACATCCTCCCTGTGTATCTCAGTCTTTATATGAAATATTCCTCTTCTTATGTGGACTTCAGTCACATCAGATTAGGGCTCACTCTAATGAACTCATCTGATCTTGATTACATCTGTGAATACTATTTCCAAAAAGGTTGCTTCCACTGGTACCAGAAGTTAGGGCTTCCATTTATCTTTCTGCAGGTCAAAATTCAACACATTACAGTATACATGCATAGAGTATACATGATATATATTAGACATATGGTTACGGGTTACATGTTTTGAGTTGAACAGTGTCATTCATACATACTATTATGAGTTGAATAGTTGTTATACTAAAGGGGATATATACACACATACACACACAGTATATATTCCATAATGGTAACATTCCCACTCTTTTTGGCCCCAACCTACTGGTGCTGCCAGCTACATGAAGTTGTGAGGGCTGGATATACAGGTTGGAGTATCCCAAATCCTGACACCTGTTGCATGTGATAGTTGATTTGCTGCCCCATGACTGGGTCATGCCCCAGTCCAGTTATGTATGATGTCTGAAATGGTAAAAAATGGAAGTTAGTTTCCAATCCTCTGATGTGCATGATATGAAATAAATGTACTAGCAAGCAGCAAGACTAGTAATGGCTAAAAGGAAACTAGTAAAACTGGAATGCCTATAAATAGGAGACTACTTACATAAATTATGGCATTATACATACTCAGAATATTATGCAGCTATTTAAATAAACTGAGCTAAATATAAATATATTTTACTGGAGATAAATCCATGACATTTTAAATGAAAAAAAAAGTTAAAAATGATAGGTAGAATGTAGATCTTCTACTTTTATCTCAGAAAAACTGAACGTTTCCCACATTTACAAGAAAAAAGCTGGACAAAATCTAAATGAGTAATTATCATTGTCAGAGAAATAAGGATGACGCATAAACAACTGGTGTGAAATCTGGGGAGGGACAGGTACTAGACAGGAGAAATAAGACTCATTCAATTGCTTACCTGGGGTAGACACTGCTGAACATATTCGGTCAGTAAGAAGATTCAGCTAAAATTGCTTCACGAATTCTCTCCTAAAGGCAGAGTGTGAGAGTGTGGGCCAGGGTGGGACTGCAGACATAGTGGGTGTTTGTACCTTCCTGCATGCTTTTCTTCCATGAACCCACCAGGTATTCATAGCAGGAGAAGGAGTAATAAAAATTGTTGCCTTAAAGTACTGACATAAACTCACTTATTTCAGGGAAAGAAATGGTTGGGAGGGCTGGCAGGGTCTGGGGAAGGAGTTACTTCTAGAGGAAGGCAGGAGCAGCTCTCATCCTGGCACTAAAGTCTGAAAAAGACAGACTCCAGGAGGCATCAAAATGGGAAGGAAAGGAAATGAGATGCAAGGAAAATGAGATGCAGATATTGAAGAAAAAATCTCTAGGAAACTAGCCTATACCCTAAACATAAGGTGTTGCTAGAAGAGTTTGAACCTGAGGATAACCATAGGAACCTAAAACATGAAAACCACTCCAACTAAACATTCCTCATACTGAAGGCTTGGCAGAAGAAAAGTCATGCTCATCTGTAGGCACACAAATTACTTAGCTCACCATGTACTCTCTTGTACAGTATACCCAGCATTCAAAAATAAAATAAAATAAAATAAAATAACTGTGGATATGAAAGGAAGGAAAAGAAACCCACAATATAAACAGACAAAAGAGTCATGAGAACCAGACTCAGATATGACACAGATGTTAGAAATATCAGGCAAGAAATTTAAAATAACTGAAAATAACATGTTAAAGTTTCTAATAAAAAAGGTAGACAACATGTAAGATCAAATAGGTTATTTTAGCAAAAAAGAAACTATAAGGAAAAAATAGGAAAGTACTTAAAATACGCATAATATAAAGAATGTCTTTGAATTGCACATCAGTGTACTTGACATAGCTGAAGAAAGACACGAACTTGAAGATATGTTTATAGATAATACACAACCTAAAACTCAAAGAACAAATAAGATTAAGAAAAAAAAGTAGAGCATCCAAGTGCTATGGGACAATATCAGAGGGCTAAGATAGATATCTGTGTAACTGCAAAGAAAATATTTTTATGTTTATGCACAGTTCAAGCTTATTAAGCAAATTTTACTGAAACTTGGGATTTGGGTTAAAAGGCAAACCTTAGAAGTTAGTTTATGACTGAATAGATAAAATTTGGGTCCTGGAACATTTACATTTTAATGGTAGGAGAAGAAGGAAAACTCAGCAACATGGTGATCCTTGAATTACGGAACAGAAGACAGTTATCTTATCTTTCTGTTGGTGCTTTTATTTACATTCTAAACAGTCAGAGTAAGAACCGAGGAGCCTTTCCATTATGTTTCCAAAAGACCCTTTGGTAAGAGAAAGGGTGGGAAGCAGTCTTTAGCCATGTTTATTTTTTTATGGTGTTACTCAACTGTAGTGGTGACTTTCTATATAGAATAATATCTGGCTTTTTTTTTTTTTTTTTGTCCCTTCCAGGGAAAGAATTTGATTGCTAGGGAACTTTATGGTATTACTGACTGTAAGCAACTAACACTAATCTGCTATGCTGCCTAAAGCGTGTATGCACATTCAGTGTGCTCATGGTAAATAACAGATATTAAAACTTTAACCTACTTGAACTTTTGAATTGTGGGAGAGACAGAGAGAAATTTGAAGATGCTACATTGCTGATGTTGAAGATGGAGAAAGTGACAAGTCAAGGAATGCAGGAGGTCTCTAGAAGTTGAAAATGACAAGGAAAATAATTTGGGGTGACAAAAAACTACACAGTTAAATGATTCAAACATAAAGTAATTTGAAGGTAAAGCTGTTGGAGCTTTAAATTATCCTGAACCTGAAGGAATGTGTCTATGCACCCTGAGTCACGCGTGCAGCTGCAACTTTTGCCTTTTATTTTCCTGTAAATAATTAAGACCAGGGCGGTGCCTGTGGCTCACTGGGTAGGGCGCTGGCCCCATATACCGAGGGTGGCAGGTTCAAACCCGGCTCCTGCCAAACTGCAACAAAAATAGCCAGGTGTTGTGGTGGGAGCCTATAGTCCCAGCTACTTGGGAGGCGAGGCAAGAGAATCACCTAAGCCCAAGAGCTGGAGGTTGCTGTGAGCTGTGATGCCACAGCACTCTACTGAGGGTGACAAAGTGAGACTCTGTCTCTAAAAAAAAAAAATGATAATAATAATTAAGACCAAATGGTTCCAGAGATAAGAACCCTCTGATCATTACCATCTTCATGGAATAATAAAGTAATCTGCCTTGGAATGCAGCAATCTGTAACCAACCAAATTGCCTTGGCATATGCACCTGGTTTTGTATGGGAAATGTTGTAATCCTGCTACAACTTCTCTGTCTCTGCCTATACAGGAGAAAGCTTACCTCTCCCACTTTGGAAATGATAACTCCACTTGTTTGAAGGAATTGCTTTCTCTGGTGGCCATCCTCAAACTTCGCACTCAGGTAAACTCTATACCTAATGCTATTTTCTGAATCTTATTATTTAAAGTTGATAAAATTAAAAAAAATGTTTATAGGTGGTTTTGAAAAACTATAACATAGTATCTGGGAATCTAGACAGCCATGTTCATGTACATGGCCAGTTATATTCACAGGAAAGACCTAGAAAGGTGTTTATTTCATTTATTTACTTTGATGTTCTCTGCAAGCAAGATAGAAAGGGTAACAAGGTTTTAAACTTCCTGCACGAGCACTGAAGGCATGCCCCAACACACAGATGTCCTTTGGCAAAAATTAGAGGATGCTGTAGATGTTAAAAAGATTAAAAAGTGAATGTTATGAACAATTGTATGTGCCTAAATTGCAGTTAAAAATTAAAATCTGATAGTTTCACTGCTGAATTAAAATAAACACCTAATGAAGAAATAATACCAATTCTCTATACTCTCATTCAGGTGATGGAATGAGGGGCACACGTACCAACTCATCCCAAATCAGGAAAAGACATTATAAACAAATAAAATTACAGATCAAAATCTTTCATCATCATAGGTGTAAAATTATACTAAAAATATTAGCAAATGAAACCCTTAATATGTGAAAAGGTTAATGCATCACAACCAAGTGTGTTAAAAGGCCATTTTAATATTTTAAAATTAATCAGTACAATACACCATAGGAATGGACTAAATAAGATAAAACATAAAATCATATCAATAGATACAGAAGAAGTATTTAATGAAATTAAACATTCATTCCTAATAATAATAAAACCTCTCAGCGAACTATAAATAAAGAAATTTCTTAACTTCATAAAGGGCCTTTTCCACAAGTTACAGTTAGCATCACACTTGATGATGAGAGACTGATATTCTCTGCTTAGGAAGGTTGTATGTTCTTACCTTTTGTACTCAGCATCAAACTGGAATTTAGCTAGCATAATCAGACAAGAAAAAAGAGAGAAATAGCATAAAGATTTAAAAAGAAAAAAAAAACTACATTCATAGATAACATATTTGGCTACGTAAAAACATTCCCAAAAAACCTACAAAAACTCCTAGAACTAATAAGTTCAACAAGTTTCTAGGCTTCAGAGACCATATTTTGAATTTAATCATATCCCTATATAGCATAATGAATTGAAATACAAAACAAATACCATTTACAATTGCACTAAAACAATAAAATATTTAGGTAAAAGCTAACAAATGCAGGATCTGCATGCTAAAAGCTACAAAATATAAATGAAAGAAATAAAATATAAATAAATGGAGATATACATCATGTCTATAGATTGGAAGACAATATAATTAATTGTTAATTCACTGAAAATTGATCTATAGATTACATGGCAAACTCACTGAAAAATTCAGGGTTTTTTCTGTATCTTTTTACGTGTTGAATTTAAAATTATATGGAAGGACAGAGAACTTATAATATCAAAAACAGTTCAAAAAAATCAAGAATGAAGTTAGAGAATTCAATTTATCTAATTTCAAGATCTACCTTAAAAACATTGTAGTTACATTGCTTCTTGCCTTTTGGCTAAGATCAAAAGTTATCATTATAGCATGGTATTAATGAAAAAATAAATACATAGGTCATTAGAACAAAATAAAAAGCCCCACAATAGTCTCAGACTGGTTTTTGACAATGATGCAAATATAATTCAATGGAGAGATGATATTTCCAACAAAAGGTATTGGAACAAATGGGTACATATATGCAAAAAGTGAGCCTCAACACTGTGCACAATTACCTTCAATTGGATCATTGATTTAAATACAAACATAAAGCTATAGGGGAACAGGAGAAAAATCTATCAAATCTGGGGTCTGAAAACATATGTGGGATGTTATATAAGAAGCACTAACCATAAAAGGAATAAAAAGGACTTTGATAAATTAGACTTATCCAAATTAAAAACCTTAACTCTGTGAAAGATACTGTTAAGAGAATAAAAAGATGATTTGTGGACTCTGAAAATACATAAATTTACAAATAACTTGTCTAATACAAGATTGTCTTCAGAATACAGTCAGAACTCATAAAGGTTGACCCTAAGGGCGCACTTCCTAAGTATAGGGCTCAACTATAACTTGGACTTTACCTTACGAATGCAAAAAGTGTAACATAATCCTATATACCCTCACATTAATCCACAATTTTTTAAAAAAAGAATATATAAAATAATGTGGGAAAAATTCTGAGCATAAATTTTACCAGAGAAAATACATACACGGCAAGTAAGCATATTAAAAGTTTATTTGTCATTAGGGAAATGGAAATTTGAAACTAAAATATGACATCTTTTCATACCTATTAGAATGATAAAAAAAAAAAACAAACAATAGCAATGGTAACAACCTGACACCACCAGTGGTCAGTCAAGGGCAACAAGAACTCTCATTCATTGCTGAGGGGATGCAGAATGGTAGAGCCACTTGAAAAAATAGTTTTTCCTTTTCTCACAAAATTAAAAATACAACAGAACCCAGAACTTTTTCTCTTAGTGACATATTCAAATGAATTAAAAATTTATATTCATACAAAAATGTATAGATGAATGTTTATGTAGTAGCCTTGTCCATGATAACCAAAGATGGGAAATAACCCAGACATTCTTTAACTGACTTATGGAGAAATGTACTGTGGCTAATGTATACAGTGGAATACTACTCAGCAATATAAAGGAATAAGCTATTGATTTATGCAACTGTGTGGATAAATATTAAATGCATTTTATCAAATGAAGGAAGCCAGGCTTAAAAAGCTATATACTGCATGGTCCCATTTAGAGGGCTTTCTGGAAAAGGCAAACTATAGCAATCATTACCATCTCAGTGGCTGCCAGTGTTTAGGGATGGGGAGGAGCTGACCACCACGGAGCTGTGAAGAGGGGAAAACTGTGCCCTGTGCTGTTGGGGAAGGAACACATCACTTTGCAATTTTTAGGATCCACAGAATTCCATATCATAAAGAATAGCTTTAGAAAGTAAACGCAATGTGGTACCTTGGATTGGATTCTGGAATCAAAAAAGGACACTAGCAAAAATACTGTGGGGAACTAAATAAAATCTGCAATTTAGTTAAAATTATTATACTGATGTTAATTCTTAGTTTTGATAAATACGCTGTGGTTATGTAAGAAGTTAGCAGTAGGGGCTAGATCAATGGCATACAAAAATTCTCTGTGATAAACTTGCCACTCATCTGTCAATCAAAAAGTAATTTTAAAATGAAAGTAGTTTTAAAAAATAATAGGCATAGGGCGGCGCCTGTGGCTCAGTGAGTAGGGCGCCAGCCCCATATGCCACGGGTGGCGGGTTCAAACCCAGCCCCAGCCAAACTGCAACCAAAAAATAGCCGGGTGTTGTGGCGAGCGCCTGTAGTCCCAGCTGCTCGGGAGGCTGAGGCAAGAGAATCGAGTAAGCCCAAGAGTTAAGAGGTTGCTGTGAGCCGTGTGACACCACGGCACTCTACCCGAGGGCAGTACAGTGAGACTCTGTCTCTACAAAAAAATAAAAATAAAAAAAATAATAATAATAGGCATAATGCAATCCCTAAAAAAACACAACTAAAAGGACAGAAATGGTGCTGGACTATAGAAAAGCATATAAGCATCTCTGTATTGCTTGACTTAAAACAATGCACATAAATTAATTTTCCATGAATAGCAGATAATAATCTTTATTTTTAACCTAAAATCTATTAAGAAAGGACAAGTAAAAATAATAGCTTAATTATGGTGGTGTTTCAAAATCACTCCACTAGAATTAGATTTGAGCCACCTGACTCCATCACTCACTCTAATTTTGAGAAGGTTTCTAGAAAACTCCATATTTTAATGGAATTACGGTCAGAAGAATAGCACATTTCTTATTTAACATTTATATATTTGCTGTTATATATACAGTCATGTTACCAAGAGCTTCCATAAATAAAACTCTTAATAAATAATACATAATCATAAGACTGAATATGTGGTTATAGGGTTACAGTGTTTAGGAGCAACTACCAAATAAAGCACAGATGATTTAATTATAATAACAAAAGAGAATGTAACAGTAGGAACCAGAAAGTAATATTAAGTCTGAGAACAGTTGAGTATGCTAGTGTGAAGAGGGGAAGTGACACAATGTGTGGACGCACCTGTATTTCTCATTTTAGTGAGGAGTCAAAAAATGCTGTCCAAACTGGATGGCTGGAAATAACGTGTAAGAATACTATTTAAAATTTTATAGGTGATTACAAGCATAATTATGAAACACTGAGATGAGAAAGGGTTGGTAAAATGGGCCACATTTCTCATTTTACATAGCTAGATATTAGTAGATAATAATTAAAGTTGATATACAAAGAACTATATGTATTAGCATACGACCTGTATGCTTGTAGCATACTTCAAGAACTTAAAACCAAAACAGTTAAGAGAGGCACCTCTGGGGAGTGAGCCTGTGCATGCTTTGATTGTGTGGGCCGGTTGGTTATGAATTTATTGCCCCTCAGCTGTAAATTCCTCCTTTGTTGCCTGATCTGGGAAAATGGATCTGAGCCCTTTTAGAGTTTGTTCTTTTGCCAGCTAACACTATGTTAAGTGTTATCAGAAGAGGGCGCTAGGGAGTCATTGCAGCAGGAACTGCTGTACTTACCAGCAGGCTTCTGCAATGCGCAAAGCTTCCCAAAGGCTGCCCAGCCTATCCAACAGAGGGTCCCTGCAGCACATGGCAGCCAGCAGCACCTAGTACTTGGCACCTCCCTCTGGTGTTTCGTAGAGGATTTCCTCCAATGAGATGTTTCCATATGAACAACTTTCTTTAGCAACCTAGTGGAAGGATTTCTAGTAAGGAACTTAACCACAGTTCCTTCAATTCCTACACCACAAATTCAGGACATTATAGGTTCTCGCTGGGTATTTGCAGAATGAGATATATATTTAGGGTGAAAGAATGTACTGGCATGTTGGATGGTCCTGTTGCATATCTGTTATCCTTATGTAATTGATACAAGTGATCTGCACTTCTAAATGTGTTCTGCGTGGGCAATTTATCACAGACTTCCTCTAATTACACACTTTGGTGGAGAGTATGCAGTATTTTTCTTTATCTGAGAGCCTTTATTGTATGTCTACATAATCTGTATGCTGAATTTTTTTTTTTTTTCCTACCAAGTGCTTTACTCTACAAAGCTTATGAGGGACTTTGTCTTTGGAACCTAATTTCTCTGAAGCACAGCAGTGACCCCATCTCACCCTGTACTGTGAACCCATTGCATTGGCAGAAACTGTCCCCTGTACACACTTGATTGTCAGGACTGTGCTGTCTCCGGCCACCTCCCAGCTCTCTGATGCCTTGTTCCCTCAGTGCTCTGTCCTTCACATGCAGTCAAGGGTTGTGGCCTTACTCTTCGTCCAAACTGCCAGTGTTTGGTGCAGTGGTTCTCAACCTGTGGGTGGTGACCCACAGGAACTGTATTAAAGGGCCGCAGCATTAGAAGATTGAGAACCACTGGGTTAGAGGGTACTTTAGCAACTTCCCACGTTCCTGAAAAACGCTGAAAGACTGGTTTAGTGCCCCTTGCTTAACTAAATATATCTAAAAAAAAAAAAAAAATAGGCCTTAATAATTAGCTGCCTGTTCTTGAAGACAAGAGTAGTGAACAATCAGAAAAACTTCAAGGTAGGTAATAATGAAAATAAGTCATGGGAAATTTGATGGTGACCAGGCAATTCCTTTTGGTCAAAGTCCTCCAAATAGGTAACTTCCAAAGAAGCTAAGAAGCAATGCTATTTTGTTTGCGTTCATCAGCACTGTTCGACTGAGGTGGCTGAGACTCTCTTTCAACCTGTGGCCATCAGGACAGGAGAGTGTCCACAAGGAAGTCACACCACCTGTTGGGTAAAGAGGGCTGAATCCCCATATATCATCCTTTAAAAACCACCCCATTTCATTTGAGTCTGAATAAATTGCCTCTTCTTTTATTTATATGCTTACTTGAAACCTTAAGGACAAACCAAAGGAACAAAACTTAAAGGCATTGGGTTATTGCCTGTTATAATTTTCTTTGAAAATTTGGTGAGGAACAAAGTTTATTGCAGATCCTGGGATAATCTTTTGAGACCATCAATATCCAAAGGCCGCATTAAGTCAGTGTTCTTTGGAAATATGAAGAAGGATGTGGGAGAAGTTAGGACTCTATCCCTTAGGTCCACTGATTACTTAACTTGCCAGCTTCCTTCTGGTAATGACAGATTGGACTTGACAACATCCTGAGGCAGGGAGTCCTGTTTTGTGGAATTATGTGGGGCATCAACCATTTAGCACTGTCATTCCTACCTTAAATGGCCAGAAGGGAAGAAAAGTTATTTTTGATAAGAAGACATTGAATTCAATGATGGCAAATGAGTGAGCTTCATCCTGTAATCTGCATACACTGTTAATGTTCGTGACTGCCTCTGGTACACAGCCTCAGCCACAGGGCCACTCTTTGGAGAAGCAGGACTCAGGGCAGTCACAGAGATGCCCACTCTTTTGTGGGGATGGCTAGAGTTCAGTGGGAGCAAATCTGACCTCTCAGATATAAAGATGAGAATCTATGTGCATAGAGGCAGGAGAACGTCACAGTCACTCCCTCAGACTTGTAGCTGCTCCAAATACTCACAGGAAATTTTAAGTAAAATTTTGTCTTGGTGCTTTCATAGACTCATAAAGACAGTGTCCACTTCTGTCCAGGTAATAGAGTAAATGGGGCTATTTGTTAGCCCGGTAGAATAAGAACAATAGGACAAGTAATTTTGTATCTTTGAAAATATTTATCCTGATAATGGAAGAGACTACTTAGGTGTGCATTGAAGAGTAAATGATATAACAATGAATAACCTGCATCAGATATACATATTGGAAGAAAATATCATTTTTTTCGCTATGACAATTTTCTTTTTATTTATTTATTTTTTAATTAAATCATAGCTGTGTACATTAATGTGATCATGGGGCACCATATACTAGTTTCATGGACCGTTTGACACATTTTCATCACACTGGTTAACATAGCCTTCCTGGCATTTTCTTAGTTATTGTGCTAAGACATTTACATTCCACATTTACTAAGTTTCGCATATAGTCTTGTAAGATGCACCACAGGTGTAATCCCACCAATCCCCCTCCCTGTGCCCACCTCCCCCTTCCCTCCCCTCCCTTTCATGTTTACATGGATGGAGCTGGAACATATTCTTCTTGGTAAAGTATCTCAAGAATGAAAGAAAAAGTATCCAATGTACTCAGCCCTACTACGAAACTAATTTATGGCTTTCACATGAAAGCTATAACCCAGTTACAACCTAAGGATAGGGGGAAAGGGGAAAGAAAATCTCATTTTTAAAAATATTCAAAACATCGTAAACAAGGGTTTAATTACAAGTTCAGAAGCTTCCTCTACCTTCTTGCCCCTAAAATAACTTACAGAAAAGCAAAACTTTGCTAACACAAATAGGAGCTCTGAACAGCATTTGAATTCCCATCACACCACACCTGGTAAGAATCAGTCTAGCAAAGCGTCATCAATCATGCTGAGGCTGTCAGTTTTGACATCCTTTAAGTCGACGTTGTGTGCTTAATGACTACATGACAGAAAATGTAAACAGACACCGCATATACAGGTATGCAGGGCATATATGTGAGTGTGTGTGTGCATCTGGTTATTTGGTGTAAAGAAGTACTAAGAAAATGACAGCACACAAAACTCTCCATTAAAACACACGCGTGCACTTATACACGTGTGCCTAAGAACAAGAATCTAAGAATAAGACTCGAAAAACAAAAAAGAAAAAAAATTCAAGCAATGTCTTACGTAAAAATACCCCATTTTAAAACAATTGACTCAATACAAAATGAAGTGGATCCAGAAACGGATATCAGCGTGTGCCCACTGATGTAGAGATGGCATTCTTCTTAGCCCTCCTCTTCACCCTTCCTGGTGACACATCAGATTGTGACTTGCTAACAGGGAGGCAGGCAGGCGTAGCTGGTGAGCCCAGTACAAGCCCCGTCTTAATAATTCATCAGGTGCAAAAAGGATGATGGCGAAGTACTTGAATATGTGAAAGCCCATGTGCATTTTTGTTCAAACACCACCACCAGCACCTACAACAAACTCAGATTCCAATTTTATTATTAGCAGATTGCTTACTTTTAACTGACCTTATGAGAAATATTATCCTTTCTACAGCTCATTGAATATTATTACAGCATATAATAATATAGCATATTGCTATAGCATATAATAATATAGCATCTCATAATGGTATCCTTTCTACAGCTTATTTAATATTATTATTGAGTTTAGAAATATTTTTCGTATTCCAGAAAGGGGCATCATTTGATGTTTTTGCCAAGTGACATTTTGGGGGACTTATCAATTACACATTTATAATTTTAGAATCCTCTAATTCATTTTTTCTACTGTTTACAACATCCCCTTCCCTCCCCCATCTGGGGGTGCTGATGTAAGGAAACGTGGGATGCTAAATGCAGAAAAACAAGAATAAAAATTCAGGATTTAAAACTCTACATTGTACCATTCCCTGTCATTAAAAGACGTAGAATCTGTTTTGCTGCTAATATATGGTTTGTGGACCCAAAATACAAGGTAAAATATAATGACTTTTTCCTTTTATTTTTTGGTATTATTATTATTTTTTCACTTCTAACTTATTAGATTTTCAAGAGTAACAGATTTCGTAAAACTGAATCATGGCAATATACAGTATTCACATTTCTTAAAATATTCTCAGAATGTCAGATTCATTTAACAGTAAACTTCTGTCCATTTAAAAAGCACTAGAAATGCAAAAAGTAATTTATGTGCACACACATTTACACACATACTTCTGTTACGTGTGGGGAACAGTTTTCCTATCTATCTATCTATGTATCTATGTATTTTTCTATCGTTGTTACCAAACATGTATGGTGGACTCTGCTACTAATTTTGCATGTTAAATTATTTGTCTCAACTAACACTTCTCAGAGTTCTGGGACAACCAACATTTCTGGTCATCTGTTTGGTTTAGTCTGTGCTCTGCCAGATTTCTATATGGACATAATACATAGCAACAAATATTTCCTTCCCTTAAACTCTAACTTCAGGGAATACTTATATATATTGAGGCATGAATAATAAAATACTCTCTCAACTCTCTCTCTTCATTCTTCAAAAAATTAAGGCAGGTGGAAGAAAAAGTGGTGAAAAAAACAAAAGAAGAAAGAATGTGAAAGTGAATCTATAGTCAGACATCTAGAGAAGTTGTATATAACTTTGCTTTTCAGATTTGTTTTCTATGTGACCAAATGTTTAATTTCTAGGATGACGAGATATGTTACAGGTCTAACTCTACAAAGAAAATCTAATGACAACAAAATGTTGCTGTATAATTGTTATCTTTGTTCCTCCCCAAAATATTACTTTATTTTGCTTTTTCAGAAATATAGAAATAGCATCTGGTTAGGTGAATATTTGAAAGTAAACAATTCTACATGGGGCCAGCGTACCACTAATGCACCCTTTAATTCAAAGTCTAGTTTCCTATTTAGTAGGAATCTTTCTTATTACCTCATTACTTAATCTAACAATGGCAACTTGCCAGGGGAACCCCCTCCCCCCAAACACAGACATCTTTCGATTTTCATTTAAAACAACAGAATATAGTTCAAGTTGAAAATTCACAAGAAAACTTCCCCAAAGAAGGAGAAACAGAATACATCTGGCCCTGTGAACTGTGTTTTCAAAGGTTTTCGGCAATCACTTTTTTCAAAACCGTTTTCACTGCATTTCAGATGCTAGAATATACTTCCTACAGTACTAATAAAGAGTTACACCAGAATTAATGAAAAGGTTCCATGTTCACATATAATAAATAAGTACCTAATTAAAAGCACAGTTAAGCCAGAAGCACAGATATCGTCTTTTATATTAATATCTATTATACTTCTTCAGCATTTACTATGAGCCCCTTCAACTGACTGATGCCTGAAGGGAGAACTAAGAAATCGCTCAGCTGGTGGCTGGCACTGGCCTTGAAGAAAGCTAGTAAGAAACACTTTGCAGCCTTTCAGGGCTTCTCCACCAGCTGTCACCAGCTATGGGTGCTGAAAAGATCCTGTCACTTCATCCAAAGGGATTTACTTGGTCAGAAGGAAAATTTAAATACAAAGCATGCAGCTAAGAAGCTAGTGAAAAGGATTATGAGCATACAAGAGCACATGTGTATACGACACTAACATCTTTAGGAAATTTCAGATCCCCAAAGCCAGGATTACTGCCAGGGGCAGGGTGGTAGACTTATGTGGGGACCTTTACCACTGAAGTTATTATCTTCCAACTATTCAATTCAACTTTATAGGTCTTTCATCAAGACCATTAAAAAAAGAAGAAGAAGAAGAAAGAAAGAAAAGAAACCCCCCATCCCTTCAATGGAGAGCTAAGAAAACACATTCAGGTTCTATTATTGTTGGGAATCACCTGCATGCAAAATAACCTGCTGCCTTGTGTACATGCTTTAATTTTCTTGCCCCTGTCCAAATTTACCAATGGGATACATCTGAGTGTTTAAAGACAGTGAAAGCAAATCAAAGCAGGAGACATTTTAGACTCACTAATATGCAGGACGAGAGACTGAGGGGCTCATCTGAAACAGGGAAGAAGGTCACTGATACGTCCATGATCAGGATGCTTGGGGAGGAGGTGCTGGTGGAAAGCCAGCCCCCTTTGCAGGGTGGCCAAAGACAAGGTAAAAAGTCCCTGCCATTTGTGACCAAGTGGCCATAAGCAAAAGAACCCTACAGAATTGAGTGATGTGAGAAACCTAAGGAAAAAGGTCATTTTATTTAAGGAAGAAAAGAAACACAGTTGAAACGCGGGCACTCAACGTTAAAAGTGCACATTTCTTTATGCCAACTGGCAAGGCATTTGTATCCAATTCATGATAGCAGCAGGTGGCTTGGCCAATGCCTACTCCTCCTGGGAAACTCATACAGCCTCGGGGCCATATTGTTAGCTCCAGGAACACAGACAAGGGAGGATTACATAGGCAGCTAGCTGTGTGATCGCCACCAAGGCAGAATGTTGGCAAAGTGGCCGTGGAGCTTCTTGCCCAAGGTGTAGTTTATGTACTGTTAGCCTGGTTTGGCCTCAGGATTTGTGGCCAAAGAATTGTTAAGCACACAAGTTTCAGAGAAGACAACCTTATATGGGTGGTAGAAGTGACAGACTATCATACACAAGGGAGGCATTCACATAGGGCAAGGAAATTTCCACTCCCAATGACATAGACTGAGAAAAGAGAGGCTCCAAGGTAAAATTGCTTTGTGTGGATTTTAGGAGAAATTTGTCAGAAGCTATCATTGGACGAATTTGCAAAAAGGAGCAAGCTGTTCAGAAGTGCGGCAGGAGTTGAAGAGTCTGCCTTTAGATGTCACTACAACCTCACTCCTGCATTTCCAAAGTTCCTGTGAAGAATTAGAATAGTTTGACTCCAGCCCATGCACGCCAGACAGTTCCAGGAGACTCTGCATAATATTCTGTCAATTTCTTCACACAGGCTATCACGGAGGGTTCCCAGCCAAGCTGATTAGGGGAGCAGCTCTGCTCTGCCATAGCCTCTCTGGCAGCCCGAAGCTGCCTCCACAGTCACCTTACTCACTGTGGAGTCAGGCTGCACCACAACAAAATGTGGAGGAGATGTGCCCTCACCCAGTTAAATGAGATGGCAGCGCTAAGGAGCAGCTAGATGTATACCCCAAGTAATTGACACTGACTCTCTTTCTCCGAGGGACTGCAATCTAATACGTCATTTTTAAACTAAGATTTTCTTATTTAAGTATGTGGCTTTGTTTTTTCTTTCCTTTTACCCTATGCAGTGGAAATATCTATCGATAGATTAGATAGACAATGACAGATATCTAGACAACACATTTAAGGAATAATAATATTGCACTTCAAGTGTCGTACAGATGCAAATGGGTAATATTTCTTAACAAATTTACAGCAGTTTCTGAGGAAAAAATAAGCCAACAGAAATTAAACCACCTCATCTCGGCCTTATTTTGCATACTTAAAGTAGGCATGTCTTTCTGTGGCAATGCAACATTTGTGCTTCAATGATTTTTCCCCAGGAAGGCACAGCAAATGCTCAGAATTTAAGAGCTGTGTATCCAAGGAAGTCCAACTAACTATTAGACCAAAAACTAACTCTGATAACTGGCATCCAATCTGAAATCTGGGGAAAAACTTAGACAAATCAAATATCCAGGGAAAACATTACCAAATGCTTCACGATGCAACTGCCTATACGTTTCTAATCAGTATTCATTTCCTGTCCTTAAAATAAACAGAAAACAGATTTCTCCATTTTCCCTAAAATCAATCTTTTGCAGTATCTGTCAGTTACTTTCTCCCAATTAGTATTCTACATTCGTTTATTTTCTTTGTAAGTTAATTTTTTTAACATACCTTGGCATGGATGTTTCATTCAATACTTGTAAATGAAAGGACAGAGCAACACTGTGTTCCTTAAGGCCGCCAAACTTGTAACTTTGTTAATGAATTGAGATGAATCAAAGATACCTTATTAATTCTTGCTTGTCTGGTAGGTTAAGCTTTGGCTTTTCACCTCACTGGCCCAGAGAACAAGATTGCCTTTGGCCATGTCCGAGGGGCTCATTAAGGCATCTCTGGGGAATGGGAAGAAATTGTTAGTGGAAAGCAATGGTCAGTTTCTCTCCCATAGAGAAAGGAAGCCTCATCACGGAGAACTAACAAAGCTGTGTGTACAACACCTGTAATCAAACTGGCCTGTAACTGCCTGGAGACCTCTGTGCTGTCTTTCTGACTTGGGAAGTTATCTGAAAATGCTGAATCCAATCCATAATTGATGTGTGCACACAATTATAATCCTCCAGATAGCTCAAAAATGTTGCAGTTACAATCCTCCAGGAGTGATAAACTTTAACATGCATGGCCTAAACTAAGATATTTTATATAATAAAAGAGGAAACTTTTATTTCCCGCATTGGCGGCAGGAAAATAATTGAATATATGCCTGTTTTTCCTAATGAGCATAATCATATACAGCTTTGGACAGCTAGTAGGCCAGGGTAACGGCAATATTGTAAAATATATAGATCAGGGTATTTATATTGTACACATTTCTCTATGTCCATAATTTCTATTCTGTATGAAGCAGAGAGATGTCTGCTAGGTGAGGTACGTTGCCAGGCATGGGCACTCATTGGAAACAGAGACACGTGCTCTTGCAAATTTGGAAGGATTGGGGATTGGGAATTCTGGCAATGGACTCATAATTACTAGCTACTTCGTTCCCTCACTCATTGTATTAAAAATATTTGTAAAACTTTCAAAATGGCACGTCCCCCAAGATGGTTCTTTAATGAGGCTGCAGAGTTCATGGGTTGATGTGTTGGGTGCACCAATGAGGTCAGTCAACAACATTTATTGATTGCTCACTGTGGGCTGAATGCTAGCCTCGGCCAACCTGCTTGTGCAGCATGAATTGGTATTGGATGTCAATGAAAAGGAAGTCCTGAAATGTCACTGGTCCCTTTAGCTAGGACTGTCACTCTACTGAATATCTTTCCTAACACAACATGCCAAATACATTGGAAAAGAGAAGACATGACTTCCTATGCACATTACTATGTATATCATTTTTTCTTTTCTTTCCTTTTTTTTTTTTTGAGACAGAGTCTCACTCTATTGCCCAGGCTAGAGTGCCATGCATCAACCCAGCTCACAGCAACCTCAGACTCTTGGGTTCAAGCCATCCTCCTTCCTCAGCCTTTTAAGTAGCTGGTACTATGGGTGTCTGCCACAACACCCAGCTAATTTTTCTATTTTTATAGAGACATAGTCTCATTCTTGCTCAGGTTGGTCTCCAACTCCTGGACTCAAAAGATCTAGCTGCCGTGGCCCCTTGAGTGCTAGGATTACAGGCATGAGCCACAGAGCCTGGCTTATAATTTTTTCGTAAGTCAAAGGCTCCAGAAGTTCTTTCTCAAAGTCAGTGAAGGCTAATGGTCTGAATGATGATGATATTCAGAAGCATGACATGTAGCTGAAGAGCATGCCTAGAAAAGTTTCTGGTTTATTCCACCCAGACTGGGATTGACCCATGATTTTCAAATGTTTCTTGTCATTATAATGGGAGAAAAGTACAACATGATTATAGATTAAAAACATAACACACAAGATTTTCTCATTATTAAGCTATATCTCTTAAATATTTGCACATTTTGGGTAAGTTAAAATTCTATGTATTTTTCTTGGAAGTTGAGCTCAAAATACACACAAAACCCTTGAGTTTAAGTTAGTAAGAGTTCTAAAAATAATTCTATTGGCCAATAAATGTCAAGGTCTCTTAAATTGTTTTCCATAACTCCTCCTTAAAATATTGCTTATCATTTGAAATAAACCATATTAATCTAGAAAAAAGTTGGAAATACAAAGTTTGAATGGCTAGAAGTTGTAGTAATAAAAGTTGTAGACATAGCATATTATTTCAAAATTTCTGAGGTTAGAACTCAAATGTTTTGCAAGGTAGCCAAAACACCAGGCAAATTCATTTCTTTAATTTTTTCACAAAAATCAATTATAAAATTTGAGCTCATGGACAAATTGCAAAGCTAAGAAGTAAACTGTATTCAGGCTTTTCGATTCAAATATGTAAACCTTTTTATTCCATCCGTTTGATAAGCTTAATACCACAATTATTTTTAAAAAGCATTTAGCATAAGATTTGAAGATATAAAAATATCGAGATAAGACCTATTATGTACAAAATAAAAATGAGATGCACATGGTTGAGTTAACTTTTGGTCAATGCATAATTCATAAGAAATAAAATTCATGCTACTTTTTCGAAATTTGCAGGCACCAGTGATTTTTTTTAAATGTATTTGATTATTATCCTTAGAAGCCTTCGTAGGTATTTTATATCTAATCGCCCCCACCCCCCATGAATTTGGGTTAGTTCCGAGATATGATGTATCTGTTGATGTACCACAGTCCTTTAGAGAGCCATAAGTGGTTGTAATTTCTATGATTTTGTTCAGCCCCCCCAAGAATCAGTTTCACCCCCTTGAGGGCGATGTTGCCCCTGTTGAGATGGTACATCTCATTTCCAGATAGGGGATGGATATGTTTTCTATAATAAGCTCATCTTTTTTCCCCTCCTCTTGTCAATGTATCCCGGCTAAGTGATAAGCAGAGAAACTTTTTAAAATGTCTGTGAAGATCTTAGAAGGGATGGTGTCAGAGCAATGAGACAAATCAGTGGGGGATGGGGGGTGGGGGCGGGGATTGTTGGCCACATGCACCGTCTTTCCATATGCACCGTCAGGAGCAGAGTCATAAGAACCGGTGCCTCTAACTTCAGGGTGCCCACGTAGACGGCCCACGCATTGCAGCAACAGTGTATGTTAGCAGCCTGATGAACACCCCACCCCCTCCACCACCCTGGCTGGTCATTTGACCTAAGACGCTGCCTCCAGCCTGCCGTCCCCATTCAGAAGCCAAGCAGGTGAGGAGCGGTGAGAGAGAGCTTTTGATGTTGCCAGCTTCCATTTGCCACCCAACTTTTTTCCCCTCCAAAACCTCTTAGCAAACTTCAAAGGCCTCCTTGCTTCTTGCCTTAATCCAGTGCACTGAGACCTCTAGTTCAAAGAACTTTCCTTAAACCCTCTTCTTAAACGGCAACCCAAACTTTTTTTCTTTCCTTTCCACAAAGTAGCAATTACAGCTCCGTTGCGTGGCGATTGGGCTCGGGCCGATCCGCTCCTGCTATTAATTAATCTCACAAAGGGGGCTCATTTCCTGGCATTCAAATTGACAAGAGACCAGAGAACAGAAAACCCTTTCAAGCAGTTTCAGCTCACCGAGGGGAAGAGGTATCAGAGGAGAGAGCCCCACCGTATTTGAGGCGCAGGGCACATTTGATACTCCCTTTACATTCTGCTGATTGAATGATTTTTGTTCACGGAGAGCTCTTTACTAATCTTTTACCTGCAAAGACTTAAACAGAGGGCGATGCAGCAGAAATGTAGCTAAATTTTGACAGAGGGAGATTTACCGGGGCCGCTTCCCCCATCTCAGCCTACCGCCTACCGAAGGCATCTCCTTGAATATCACACTTCACTTTAAACAGAAAAGTGTTCACTTTACTCCCACAGAAAAGCCCTTGGAAGAGGAAGAGATGAAGAGAGGCAAGAAAGCAGCCTAACAGACAAGAGATTAAAGCTTTTGATTCAGTATCTCTTTCGTATTCAAATTGTGCGAAGGGCTCTGTGAAAGTTAGAAGCGCGCTTGTTCAGGAGGGCTTCTAAAGTGTGTACATGGATTTTCATGGGAATAGAAAGGAAGCCACAGCCTGGGTAATGAAAGAAAGATAAGATGTCCTATATAAAACAACTCGAGAGTGGTTCAATTACTTCAGCAAACCATCAAGGCAAGCTTTGAAGATTTGAGAAAACACTGTTAAAATTTAACAAAAAAACTCATGTTTCGGGTTTTGTACCAATAAATGTTTGTATATACTCTGCGAATTGCTGAAGTTCTATTCCCCCTGCATGAATATTGTTTACATCTTCGGTTTGGGAGTGGAAGGGACCAGGGCATTTGGATGGTACCAGCTATAGAAAAGAAAGGTCCTTTATCAAAAAAATAAAAAAAAAAAATTACTGTGAATTTTTTGGAGTCAAACATTCAAAAAACCAGGTGTCTTTGATTAAATTAAAATATGCTTGTGAATAAGAGGTCCCTGGCTGCAGTTTGGGGAACAGTGGGTGGCTGTGTTTTAACGCAGATTTCGTACATATAAGGCGGCCAAAGGTTGTCAGTGAAAAGCCTTATTAGGGAAAAGGGCTATTTTACACGCCTGTATTTGTAAGGTTGAAAATACTTTTGTTAAACTAGAGCAAAAAGCTTCAACTTGTGCTTGGAATGAGATAAGAAGCAGCTTTAAATATTGTTCAGAGAGGAAGCTAAAACGGTTATGGTCTTCAAAATTCTTCAAACGCAAGTGACACTGAGGTTTTCCATCCACTTTGTAATGTGGATTAAGCAGCAGACCTGTATGTCTTCGAAAACACCCCCTTCTTTTTGTTAGAGAGGGAAGTTTCTAATTTGATATTCAACTCCACTGTGATCTTATCTGTATTGTGATATTGAGTCAACTTTGGACCTTTTTAGGATTTCTCCCCCCCCCCCATAGCTTCTATTTCTTGTGTGTGTATTGATTGCTCTTCATATCTCTGATCAGAAATGCAATAAAACTTCAGTTAATGGAGAATTCTTATGAAAAATTTTCAAAAAGCACTCTAAATGCCTTAACAAGTGAATACCCTTTCTTAAAGTTTTGTCCAAAAAAAGTAGTAAGTACAGTCTGTATGGAGTTAAAACAAAAAAATGTAGTCAAAATCAGCTTGAACACTGATTTCTATTTGCAGCTCAAAGAAATTATTAATAAAAATTCTAACATTTTTGATCAATGGCGTTCTATTTCAAATGAGTTAAGAATTATCTCAAAGACTTATCAAATGTTTTTAGTACTGTGAGGGCAGAGATTCTGACTCTGGTCAAATTCAATAAATCTTGTGCATTTGAGGTAAATACTGCAGAACCAAATTCATTGCTGAAGTCTGCAATGTAGATATGGACAAATTCAAGTTTTATGTTTTGACAATTGAGATTAACTTTTAAAAATTTTACCTAAAGTCTATAATAACACAGCGTCTATAAAAGTAATCTACATTTAGTTTTTCTTTCACTGAAAAAAAAAATGCTATCCCCAAAAGCACAGCCACATTGATCACCAACTGTTAACTTAAAATATAAAGATAGCAAATTTAATTTAAAAAGGAAAACAGTAGCTTTCTGATAAAGATACCCTTGAGTAATTAGAAACCCTGGAAACCAGGAAGTCTCTGTGGCCCATGACCCCAGCTGAGGCTGACACAGTCTTGAAGAGTCACCAGAGCAGGAACAGGTGGTGGTCTGCAGGTGGCAGGGGGCACACAGGTCCTCCACACTGATCTCAAGCCTTCTTGCTCTGAGATCATGGATTTACTACTGTGATTGTGTGAATGTTACCCTTGGCCAAAACCTTGGTCTTCCCAAGTGAACAGAGCAAAAGAGGCCCTGAAGACAGATTCAAAGAGTGCTGGAGGCAAGGGCGGCAGGCAGGAACAAGTGGAACCTCATGTTATTAAGGCTGGAAAGAAGCACACGTTCTACAGAAGCCTCTCGCCAAAGCCCTGGAAGTATGTGCTATATTTGAATAGGGGAGTGTAGGAGGAGGAGAGACAGATCAGGAAACCCAGAGAAAAGAGAGGCACTGAGATCAAAAAGAGAGAAGGCAGAAACAGAATGAAAGCCAAGATTTTTCTCTGCATTTTCTTCTATTTGCTTAGACATGGTCTCTTCTCTGAGAGGAAGTCCCCATATTGTTCTCTCTGATGGCACTCATGTCAACATTTGCTAGTGTTCTTAGGAAGCACAGAGGGCTTGTCCAAAAAAAACAAAAAATAACAATAGTAATTCTAAGCAGTGCTCCACAGACAACACACAAGGGATTAAACATATACTTTTTGATGATGGACATGTATGAAAAATGTTTTAGGAAAATTTGATGCAGGGTGTTTTTTTCCTCCTACAATTATCATATGGTTGTAAACACAATGAGTTTTGAATGTGAAATCTTTCTGGCAACTTTAATCACTAACAACAACTACCCACGAAGATACAGTATTGTGAATGCATGCTGTGAGATGTCTCCACAACATCCGGGCTTGAGTATTACATTCCATTTGCCAGTCTCCATAATCAATACTAAATGCTGTATGAACAAATCGACTGCGATACTCACGATTACAGAGAGAACTGGGCTGTAATCCAGGGTTGTGGTAGCTACAGAAGATAATAATCAAAAAGTAACTTGAGAAGAGTGGGTAATGTATTTTTCCACTGAGAAATCAAGCTGTAATTAGATTGTACAATGAATTAAGGAATTCACAGAATCTTGTGTGCAACAATAAAATAAAATCAATTTTAAATATTACTTATCAAAGGCACATCTTTTACACTATGCATTTAAGGAAAATGCCCAGGCTTGGAGAACATGAATAATAGTGCTTCCAGACATAGCATCTCTGGATCTGAATTCTTTTTTTTTTTTTTTTTTCTGGTTCCTAATTTTATTTGCTTCTTTATTTATGGTTTTTTATATGCAGTTGTTATCAGAAGTAATGGTTCTGAATTTTTTTTTTATTAAATCATAGCTGTGTACATTGATATGATCATGGGGCTTCATACACTGGCTTTCTAAAAGAAGTTACCTTCTTATTAAGAAACATAACTGTGTATGTGCATTGCTTGATTTTCTGTAAACCTCATTCTGTCTCTTTGGCTATTTCTATATTCCCCTTTCTTTTTCTTTTTTTTTTTTTCCCTCTGTCTCTCCTGATCTTTCTTGCTCACAAACATCACACATTACTAAGAAAGAAACTGCACATACAGGTATTTTGCCCATGAACGCATTTGAATTTTCCTCCTGTTTGGAATGAAATCTATCAAATCTGTCCACGTATTTGTAATAGAACCAAAAGAGCAGTGATATGTAATATTTAAACCTGTAGGGCATTCCCCACAAATACGGAAGGGTTTAGATCGTCTTACAGAATAAATAAGTGGAACCCGGAGTTCATTTCCAAAGGAAATATTTAACTTCATTGCTTAAGAAAGGTGCATTTTAAGAGCTAAATTGACACTAGTTCTGCCCATTGATTCTTTAGGATATGAAATACCTTGTTTTTAAGGTAAGAATGTATGTTTAAATCAATGAATAGAAAATTTAGTAGAAATTTTACATAATTTTTAGATTACCCTGGATTTATTATAAAGGACAAGATTAAAATAGATACTAGAGCAGAAATGTTTCTCTGAAAACCAAAAATAATTAAGTTTTATTCCTTTCTTCAACAAGCAGCTATTGCAGCCATGAATGGCCTAAAACTCTTTTGTGTAGGCATGCATATTGAAACAATCTCCAGGCTTCTGAATGGGAAAAATAAGGGTATTAAAACATCTTAATGGATACCATTAGATCCTCACATTACAGACGTACAGTCTTGCTCTTTGTTAGTAAAGGCTTAATTTTAAAAAGACAAAACCATAATATTCAAGTTTGTTTTTTTGTTTTTTTGTTTTTGGCCAGGGCTGGGGTTTGAACCCACCACCTCTGGCATATGGGGCCAACACCTTAGTCCTTTGAGCCACAGGAGCTGCCCCAATATTCAAGTTTGTTAAAAGAAAAATCATTTTGAAGGATTTCTAATTTCTTTAGAACTTAACAAATCTGTTGAAAGGGAACCTAAGCCCTTTACAATTATTAAAAGGACATAATTGATTCCACAATGAATGTCTTGAAGCTGTTACACTTTATTTTTTGATGAATCTAGATTCAGCTTGATTGTATCCTTGTAAGTTTGGAATGAATTTCAACTTATTGAATAACATTGGTGAAAGTTCTCTAAAGGACATGCTAGGTATGTCCCTAGCATGAAAGAACATTGGTCCTTCTTACTACTATCCTCACGATAAGGCTGGAAGTACAAATTTTTCATTGTAATATAGTCATAATGTAAAGACATCCAGGAAATTAAACTGAAATCTGAGTGAACATTTATGATCAAAGGTATTATAAGCTCCTCTCTGCACCACTTCTAGAATTGCTGCATTGTTTATGTAGGGGGTTCATTTCTACACCACAGATTTCTGAGAGGATAGAAGAAAATGCCTGGACTTCGCAAATGATCAATAACTTTTGATGTATAAAATATAAAGGATTCTCAGAAATGGAAGAAAAAGTATCCAATGTACTCAGCCCTACTATGAAGCTAATTTATAGCTTTCACATGAAGGCTATAACCCAACTATAGTACAAGAATATGGGGAAGGGGCCAAAGGAGGGGAAGGGAGTGGGGAGGTTAGGGTGGAGGTAAGGTAATAGGTGGGGCCACACCTATGGTGCATCTTAGAATGGGTACAGATGAAACTTAACTAAATGCAGAATACAAATGTCTATATACAGTAACTAAGAAAACAGTTTGATGAGATTATTTCAGACTGTATATGAAACCAGCACATTGTACCCCTTGATTGCACTAATGTACATAGCTATGATTTAACAATTAAAAAAAAAAGTGTGGAATATCACCAAGAATGGTGGTCCATGGAATAAAGCCTACCCCTTAACTGGAGGTTACCTTAAAAAATAAAATAAAATAATAAAATAAAATATAAAGGGTGTGTCTACCTATATAGGAAGATTGCTCCATTTCAGCTAATGTGACTCATTAGTCAAATAAGGCTAACTTTATGTCCTATCCAGGTGGGCTCACTAGGTTTAAGGTGGTTTAAGTTATTTTTTTCAAGGAGATGCATACTTAGGAAATGATAGCAGGAAAAACTCAATACTACCTTATTCTCCTATGTGGCTGTGGAAACCTATGATGGCTAAGGTTTTCTTCCTGCTGAAGTCATGTTATTCTGGAAATGTACACACCTTAGTTTTAAACTAGAAGATTCTGGGGTTTCATTTAAAAGCATAATGCTTCTTAGCTTACAGCTAAGACATGAAAATGTTAACAGTTGAAGTAAGAAACACACTGAACTTCCTATACTCCTGAACCTGTGGAACTGTACAGAGGAATTTTTCATCTCATATTTAAGTTTGCAAACTGACACAAACTTCTAGAGCAGTGACAGTTTTAATCACAGATCCACCTAAAAAGTATTAGTGAACCTAGGCTTAGGCCTTTCCCTGAGCATCAGTGTGGCTGGTTCATTTGCATACCCAAATCAGTATGCTAGGGATATGATTTTCTAAAAAGGCAAAGAGGTATTTGAACTCAGAAATCTGCATAAAACCCATCTACATGTCCTTATCATATACAAAATTACATTTAGTACACAGGTATCCCTACAATTTTTTGAGAGAAGGGAACACTTTTTGCACTACTGGTAGGATTGAAAACTAGTACAGCCTCTATGGAGAGAAGTATGGAGAATCCTCAAAGTGCCTAAAGTAGACTGTTCATTTGATCCCGCAATCCCATTACTAGGTACCTACCCAGAAGAAAAAAAAATCATTTTACCACAAGGACATTTGCACTAGGGAGGGGGGTGGGGCCTTGGTGTGTGTCACACTTTATGGGGGCAAGACATGATTGCAAGAGGGACTTTACCTAACAATTGCAATCAGTGTAACCTGGCTTATTGTACCCTCAATGAATCCCCAACAATAAAAAAAAAAAAGAATGGTTATCACAGCTCAATTTGCAATTGCCAAGATGTGGAGATGTGAATCAACCCAAGTGCTGATCAAAGTGTGAATGTATTAGTAAACTGTGTTATATGTATACCAGGGAATACTATTCAGCTGTAAAAAAGGTGGAGACTTTACGTCTTTTGTATTAACCTGGAGGGACTTAAAGAACATTCTTCTTAGTAAAGTATCACAAGAACAAAAAGGCAAGTATCCAACGTACTCGATATTAATATGAAACCAATAGATAAAAAACTATACACCCACACAAGGGAAAAACACAATTGAATTCAAGTGGGGGAAAAATAAAAGGAGGGAAAGGGGAGACGGGAGGAGGGAGGGCGATTTATGTGCTCTTGCCTAATGTGCACAATGTAAGGATATATAGCACACCCTCTGGGAAAAGGGCTCAACTACAACTTGAACTTTACCTAACAAATGCAAGCAATGTAACATGATCATTTGTATCCTCCTATTAATCTGAAATAAAAAAAAAAAGAAGGAAAGGGAAAGGAAAGGAAGGGAAGGGGAGAGGAGGGGAGAAGAGGGAAGGCGAGGGGAGGGCAGGGAAGTTATGCCAGTTTTAGAATAGGTTTGGCACTTTAAGTACAACTTAATAGTGGCTCTGTGATCATGTTTGGTGGTTAAAGGGAGTGCAAGTGGCATTGTTCTATGACAAGTTCACTGCTTTCAATGCTATTACTGATTACTTGGAAAACATGGTTTTGTCATATACCTGTGTTTGGAGAAATAATAGCTTCCATTTCATGGTACTGTGTTTCACTTAATACAAGTTTACTTCCAAGATAAACTCAGATAAATCCCTTAGTGATAAGTCAACCACAAGTATTTATTTTTCTGGCCATTTAAATGATTTGTTTTTGGAGAAAATATGTACTGACTTAAACCTTTAAAAATGCTCACTAAGTTATATTGTGGATATTTACAGACATGGAAGTCTGAGAAGGAGAATAAGAAGGAAAAGAGAAGATGGGAGGAGAAAAAAGACAGAGAAGAGAGTGTAAGTGGGCAGAAATGACTTCCTCTCAGGAACAAGCATAGTTGGTGGCTGAGAGAAGGGATGGGTCATATTTTCTTGAAAGGATGGACTTCTTTGTTCCTACTTACGGGTCAAGCCTGTAATACCAATGCAGTTGAGAAAGATTTCAAGTGGAGGACCTCTGCCTCCTGACTCTAATCCCGTCTCCACCCAAGTCAGGACTGTTTCTTACTGCTATAATCTAAAGGATCCAGTGCTGGAGGTTTCTGTTCTGAAAAGTGCATAAAATATATGTTACCTATGTAGATCGTAACACAAGAATACTTCTTTTGAAGTATTTATAGGTATTATAACTTAAAGATTACTGAAACTTTCTAGTTGAATTGATGAATCATATCCTGCTGGTGTGTGGAAGAAGGTTAATGGGTCCCAAAGCCCAAGCCTGAGCAAAGGGAGTCTGTGGATCAAGAAAATTCCAAGAATGGGCCAGAAGCCGTGGCTCATGCCTGTAATCCTAGCGCACACTGGAAGGCCAAGGTCTGGAGTTCCAGACCAGCCTGAGTAAGTGCAAGACCCTGTCTCTACTAAAAATAGAAAAACTAGCCTGGCCATTGTGGTGGGGGCCTATAGTCCCAGCTACCAGGAGACTGGCTGTGGCAGGAGCATTGTTTAAGCCCAGGAGTTAGACATTGCTGTGAGCTAGGCTGAGGCCATGGCACTCTAGCCTGGCCAGAAGAGTGAGACCCTATCTCAAAACAAAGATAAAACAAAACAAAACAAAAAGTAAAGAAAAGAAAATTCCAGTTCCAAGATGGTTAGTGATGTTGAGTATCTGAAGAATGGAAAAACACATAGCACAGGTACTCACTGTTAAACTGAACTCACCTAGAGAGCACATATGTGTACAGAGGGAAATAAAAGTCAATGAAAATCAAGTAGAGGGAAGAAGGGAAGAGAGGATGGGCAAAAACCCACCTAACAGGGCAGTGAATGCTGCCTGGGTGATGGGTACACTTACAACCATGACTCAAGCATTATAAAAGTGATCCATGTAACCAAAAGTATTTGTAACATCAAAATATTTGGGGGGAAAAAAAGAAAAAAGAAAAGAAAGAATGTCCCAAGAGCAGAAAACCCCAAAGACCTGGGCTAAGGACAGGGACATGGCCAGACACGGGAAGAGAAGAATTGAGACTAGCCCCCTGTCATGGAGTTAAAACCAACCAAGTATAGCAAGCCTTCTTTTGCTTAAAGTAGTATGTATGAAATCAATCCCTTGAATGGACCAATCTTCCTCAGCCTCTTTTTTACAACCAATGCTCAGGTGGGTCGTTTCACACAAGACATATTTTCTAAACTTGGAGCTCTATCTTACTTTCTAATAATTTCGTGAAGATATGTTTACTTTATCCAATTCCAAGTTGTTTAAAACGTTGACAATGATCTCATATTTCACTCATAAAGAACTTGCCTTTCTAAGTGAAGGACTGACAGCCTTTAAAACGTAATAAACTAATGCTCCAGGAAAGCAGAAGGCCATATTCATCCTTCTCAGAAGAACAGGTACAGTTCTGATGACATAGAATAACTGAACAGCATTCTGTTACACAGAAAGCTACCTAGGACATTTTAGAAATCCACGAATAGAGCCTCAATAGGAAGTGTGGTCACTCCTTTACTCTAGTTTAAAAAAAAAATACGTTTTGGTCATAAGATTTAAATGATCACACAATTTTTTTAAAACATATATCACACTATTTCAATAACACATTCTATTTTTGTTTTCTTTTTATTGTTGAGGATTTATTGAGGGTACAAAGCATCAGGTTACACTGATTGCATTTGTTAGGTAAAGTCTCTCTAATAATCACGGGGACAGGTCCCCAAGAGGTGTGTCACACCCCATGACCCCTCTCGCTGCACCCTCCTTCCCCCTCCCTCCACTGCATACTGGGTCATCAATTGTCCTCATATTAAAATTGAGTACATAGGATTCTTGCTTCTCCATTCTTGTGATGCTTTACTAAGAAGAATGTGTTCCACTTCTATCCAATTTAATACAAATGATGTAAAGTCTCCATCTTTTTTAATGAATAGTATTCCATGGTATACATATGCCACAGCTTGTTAATCCATTCCTGGGTTGGTGGGAACTTAGGCCTTTTCCCCATTTTGGCCATTGCAAATTGAGCTGTGGTAAAGAGTTTAGTGCAAATATCCTTATGATAAAATGATTTTTTTTCTTCTGGGTAGATGCCCAGTAATGAGAGGTCTAGTTTGAGTTCTTTGAGGATTCTCCATACTTCCTTCCAAAAAGGTTGTATTAGTTTGCAGTCCCTCCAGCAATGAAAAAGTGTTCACATGTTTTGTTTTTTTGTGGTTTTATTTTATTTATTTTTTATTTTTTTATTTATTTTTATTAAATCATAGCTGTGTACATTAGTATGATCATGGGGCACCATACACTTAGGTGGAGGGAGGGGGATTAATGGGATTATACCTGCGGTGCATCTTACAAGGGTATATGTGAATCCTAGTAAATGTGGAATGTAAAGGTCTTAGCAAAATAACTAAGAAAATGCCCCGTTTTGTTTTCGAAATGTGAAATTATTTGTTAACAAAATTTTATCAAAATATTTATACATTGACTTTTAAAAGTGTGTACCCTCCAATGTATTAGGGATCCGAAAATCCCTTACCTAAGAAAGCAAGTCATTTTTCAAGATAATTAATTTTGGAGTTTGCTTGTCTTATTTTTAACATTTCAATAAGTTGCATATTATTATGAAATCAGCAAAGTACCCATATGGAGTTGTATTTGAACATTGTTGAACATAGAATTCTGTGCATTTTTTCCAATGGACTCCAATTACAGAAACACCTGTGCTTCATAAATTTCTGCTGACCCACTGTGAAATTATGTTGTGTTCAATAGGCCTTAAAATTTCTCATTTCTCACCTGTGGGTGAAGTGTTCTACTTTCTATCAGCTGTGGCATTACGTACTTGTATTGAAGAAGATAAACCACATGAAGCTATTTAAAACATTTTGTATTATTCATCTCACCATGCACATCCTTACTTAAATGTTTTCTGTCATTTTAAACTTTCTAACTGCATATTTTAGATCTAACTGCATACGTTAGATCTAATATAAAATCATACCAAAAATCTATAAAAAGACAAATATTTTCAGTCTTCATATGTCTACAAATTCTAAGTCTTTATTTGCAGGTAGTCAACAGTAAAATATTGTAAAGTATTTTTCGATTCACAATTCTATTTGGGAGAACAGAACAGATATGATGTCAAAGTAACTAGCAAAGCCTCGATGAAACTAACACAGAGCCGAGGTACAAAATAATCCATTAACTTGGTATTTTTCTCTGCAGTATGTAAATACCAACCATTATTACATTTGGGAGGATGATGATGATAAGCTAATTTTTTTCAGTTTTTATCCTGATATATGGAGCTGAGTTCTTACATCCAGAATTTTTAGGTGGCGTAAGAATAAAATAGGGAAGTTTTCCTAATTAAGATTTAAGGAGATTTTCTTCAATTTTAGTGTAAAACCTATCTATGTCAGTGATATGTCTAACAGCATTGTAATAGGAAAATAAGAAGCAGGATTTGAATAGGCGAGCAAATGCCCTGAGTGTATGTGTACCTCAAACCTCTGTTGCATGCCCTCATCTTTAACCTTTAATCACTTCCAGGAGCACATTCAATTGGCTCTAGTTTCCTAGGTCAAGCAAAAAGTATTCTGGACAAATAAATTGTTGATTGAAAGGAGGTTTCCTGCTCAGATTAAATGTAGCAATGGAACAATGAATGATTTCAAGTGATTTTTCTGAGCTCATTTTGTAATTATTTTCTCTAACCTGGAATTATTTCTGAGTCTTCTGCACTTGCAAATAGAGAAACATATGCTGCACTCGGCTAGATTGTGTGGACCATGCGTGGCTACTTGTTACGACAAGCATAAATCAATGGGAAACTCATAGACTGTAACTTATATTCCATTTATTACTATAGACACATTTATTGGGATAGAATTTTTACAGTCTCATAATATTCTGAGAAGCTCACCATAAACTATTAACGAGAGAGGAACACTATTAATAATGAACATCCCAGAGCAGTTATTTTCAGAAAGTTTTTGACCCTGAGAATGAAATTAGTTAAGATGGGGCTTGGGATAATAAACAGACACCCTTAATCTGATGAAATACCCGAAAAGAAATGTGTCAACCCTATATCATTATCTCAGAAACATAAATTGCATTAAGAATTTTGTAAAGTGTGAATGAAGGCTTTTAAATATTGATATCTTTGCATTATAGTATGAAATATTTATTCTCATTCCTATTTTGAGTATGTTGAACAACTCCCGATCTTCTGCTATTATTTCTAGGGTAGTCTGATATTTTAAAAGTCACAGACAACAATTTTTTCATTCATCATATCTAATTCATCTCATTTAGTTTAAATGACTTTTTTAAGCATAAACTTTTAATTAGTAGTTTTTTCACTAGTATTTTTTTAAATATTGTCCACATCAGTTACATGTATTATCGCTGAAGTATCACATGATAATAAAAGTGACTTAATTAACTTGTCAGACTTTATCAACTGCTGAGTAAATAGATAAGCTCCATTTAAGTGCCTTTTTTTTTTTTCTTTTAATTTTACTTATCCTGATTCTGGCTGCCTAAATTACACTCATCTTTATAGACTTTTCATTGATCTATCACCAGAGAACCCGGATGACAGTGCCTTTTCTCATCTAAAGACTGTGTCACTGAGGGTAGGCCACACACGCCTTTATAAAATAGCATATTATGGACTTGTAAGATTTTTCTTCTGCAACAACATATGAGGTCAAACCAGACAAAATTGCCAATATTTCAGTGTGTTGACTTACAAATAATATATTATTTGGGGTTTGTGTAATAGCTGATTTATCCTTACATTTGTTTGCAACTGAGCAAGAGAAAAAAAAAATCTTACTCTGAATTCTCATGGTCAAAACAGTCCACCTGATCACCAATGTCTGGCCAAACACAAGCCATTCAGAAAAATACCAACATTTTGGATTCTAGGAAGGGCCTAGAATATATATATACTGAAACATCAGTAAAATCATAGCATTAAAATCTGTATTTAATACTCAAAGATAAATGACAGTGTGTGTGTTTATTTTTTTTCTTTCTTTAAAAAAGGATGTGTGTGTGCAAATTATCTGTGAATCTACCACTCTCTAAGAAAAACATCTAAAGTAGAAAATGGAAATTCCATTTTGCATGTCCAACTCTAATTCCTTTTTACTCAAAGTGTGCATTAGCCAAGTTTTTCTCCTCCTAGTTTATACAGGTAGACATATACGTGTGTGTATGTACATGCACGCTTACATACACATATTCATAAAAATAGGATCAGAACAAGAATGTGTTTCTATAACTTCACTGGTCAATATTGAAAGAGATTCCCCAGGCCAGGCAGGGTGGCTCATGTCTGTAATCCTGGCACTCTGGAAGGCTGAGGATTACTTGAGCTCAGGAATTCCAGACCAGCCTGAGCAAAGTGAGACCCCATCTCTACTAAAAATAGAAAACTTAGCTGGCATGGTGGCAGGTGCCCATAGTCCTAGCTACTCAGGAGGCTTAGACTGGAGGATCTCTTGAGCTCAAGAGTTTGAGATTGCTGTAAGCTCTGAGGATGCCATTGCACTCTAGCCTGAGACAATAGAGTAAGATTCTGTCAAACACACACACACACACACACAGACACACACACAGACTTCCTAAGGTAACTAAGACTACTGGATATAACTAAAATTGGAAAACAAGCAGAAAACCAGAGCAGAGATGTGAAGATCCAATAAAAACTCCACACCTTATGATGATGCACTAGCCCTGAGGGAGAGGAGCGAAGCTCATTGAGGATGTTTCCAGACCTTTCCTCTCTCCCTGGAGCTTCCCTAAGCCAAGTTTGTTGAAATATCTCATATACAATAAAACCTGTGTGAGTTGACCACGCAAGGGACTGAAAAATTGGTCCACATGCAGAGGTGGTCAACATAAGGAACTAGGCCTCTGTACCGTTATGTATATGTGGTCTATGAAAATTAGGTCAGCTTAAGGAGGTGGTCAACGTAGAGATGTGATCAGTGATGGAGGTTCTACCTCATTAGTTTCTTAATGCTGCTGTAACTAATGACCTCAATCTTAGCAGACTGACCACAAATGTATTCTCTTATGGTTCTAGAGGTCATAAGTCTAAAATGTTTCTCACTGAGCTGAAATCCGGGTGTTGGCAGAGCTATGTACCTACTGGACAATCTGAAGGGAAAATCCATTTCCTTGTATTTCCCATTTTCCCATATTCTTTGGCTTATTGTCCCTTGTTCCACTGGAAGGTCCACAGCATAGCATTTTCAAATCTCTCACTGATGGACCCCTGCTTCCCTCTTCCATTTATAAGGACAATTGTGATCACTTGGGGCCCACCCAGGTTCTCCAGGATAATAATCAACCTCAAGGCCAACTGATAAGCAATCTTCATTCCATGGGCAATCTTAATTTTCCTTTGCTGTGCAATCTCTTACATCCACAAGTATGGATTTTAGGCTGTGGAAACCCTTGGGGACCATAATTCTGCCTACCACACATCCTATATAGAATTAGATAAGGTTACACAGAAGCTTGAAACCATTGCATGTTATTTGTTTGCTGTGCTCAGGGGTCCCTGAAACTTTAGTCAGATCATGTGATTCTTCTGTTCAAAATCCCCCAAATAATTCCTAATTTCTCTTCAAGGCCATAAAAAATTCCTAAAACTGGCCCCCCAAACTCTACAGGATTTGTTTCTGAGTTAACACTGTCCCCCTATCTCCTACCCCTCTGTTCCTCCCTTCTGTTCTAGCCACACTGGACTCTTAACTTGTTTCTCCACACGCCAGGCACCTTCTTGCCACAGGGCCTTTGCACTTGCTGTCTCCTTGGCTTGAACCACATCTTCTCCTTATACTCATGAGCCCACCTCAGTGAAGCCTTTGCTCAAATTCAAGCTTCTGTATGAATCTCCCCCAGCCAACCACACTAACAAACAAGTGTAACAGCATCATTTTCCTCCTTTGTATCCTGATTTACTTTTATGTTTTATCATAAACATTCATCATCAACTCACACTTTATTCAATTTACCTTCTCAGACATCTGTCTTCATCCACCAGAATGTTGGTTTCATGATGACAGAGATTTTGTCTCTGTTTTTTCTTTCTATGTCTGCAACACCTTGAATAATTCATGCTTCATAAGCATTTGTCTAATTAATGTGCTGTGGCATATGTGCTCTTAAACATGCTTCCACATACTGAAGTCCCATATACATGTGTGATGATCTCCATAATCCATGCATATTTAAATATATGTATATCTAACCATTTGTGTACTATTAATAATGTGCCCAATGTTCATCATTCAGTGATTTTATTCAACAAGTGATTACTGAGAACTACTATGTCAGGCACTGTGTATTACCTCAGTGACTTCAGTTACTCTTTTTTTTTTTTTAAATTGATGTACCATGTCATTTGCACATGTGAAATTTAAGTATTGTTTGGGAAAATGTTGCATTATAAGCAAGTGTGTGTGTGCACGTGCGCTCATGTGATCGTGTTGATCTCTATCAAAGGTTCATTTTTTACTGTGTGGGTTGTTCAGACTTTAAAAGGCCCTGCCATAGAATCAGGCAAGTATGTGGCAATATGATAGGGTACAGAGAAAATAGTGCAATGGCCTTGAACAGCAGCAGAGTTTCCATAGAGAAAAAGGTGGTAAGGAATGGAATAAATTAATTTTTAAATTTGACAAAATTATCTGTTATGGCAAGATCAAGTTTTAATGTGCCAACATAATATCTTCCTCTAATTAGTCAATAAAATGAAGTAGCATTAATGCTAGAATTTATGATAAAACGGTGATCATATAACCCTGGAAAACATTAGTACTGTTCAATCATATATGAACCATCCATCAATTCTTAAAAATAATTGTCAATAAAATCAATCTTCAAGTTTTTTATTGTAGTTTCTTTAACTATATGCAAAGAATATTTTAAAACTTGATTCTTAAGCAAAGAATATTTTTTGATGCTTGATTCTTCAAAGGATTATAGATTGGAAATGTTTAAATTTATTCAATGTCAAATCCAGCAAAAATACCTGTAAGACATCCCAACAGCAAATAAAATAGCATTTTGTGGCTCTAATAAACTGAAATAAAGGAGGTATTGATGTACAGAGATAATCATATCATAGCTGCAATATGTCCAATTGTCATTTGAATGTGGAAGAAGTGTTCTCTAATACAAAATTTCACTGATGCATTGTCAAATTGTTGTGGAGTGCAGCTTTTATTTCACTGTAGTTTGTAGAATTTGCAGTATTTTTGATAAATAATGCAACTATCTATTTCCATCACATTCTCAGTTGTGTCATTTTCTGTCTTACATTTAGGGCAGGAATGTATTTTGAGGTAGTTTGTACTTGTTGAGTTGAATTGCTAATGAAATTGCTAATAACATAAAGATGTGAGATTAAAGACCAGCACAGTCAATTGGGAGTGGGCTGGGTCTACCTTGCAGACACATCGTCTTACAGCCGGAGCTCCCAGCCTCAACCAGACAGGAAGAGGCTGAGTCCCTCTAGGAACTTCAATTCGATGGGAGGGAAAGCAGACAATAAATTGAAAATGTAACCAATAAACTTGACAACTTAAAGTATGATAAATGCTCTCTGTGAAGACCATAAAAGGGAATAAAATGGTAAAGACTATCTAGTGTTGCTTGGGCTGAGGTAATGAAGCACTTTTGCCCCCCTGGCAAAAAGGGACATTTGAACTAAATTTCAGAGGTCAATCTTATCCACTTTGTATGTTCTTAGAAGGAAGTGGTAACACATGATGAGTAGACGCATGTGTATCCATCACAACCAGTGAGGTTTCAAATTCAACGTAAATATTGCATAGAAGTGTATATTTTACTGGTCTCTCTTCAGACTTCCAAAGCACTTTGGTTATACCTCTGCATGACCATTATAGTAAGTCAGCCTTGAGCAAGTTTTATTTGATTGTATTTCTGCTTTTGCCACTAGAATTGGGGTTCTGGAGGGCAGGGAACAACAAGCTCACAGTTCCCCACAATGTTTTACGAGTCTGTGCTCCTTACCAAAGGTACTATTTAGGAACATTTTCCATTAAATGTCTATTTTTGTTTGTTTGCATTTTTAATTAAAAATTATTTCATTCTTTTAGAGGATTTGAAAATGCCAGATTCTGGACTCAGAATTTGTTTTATGATAACTGGGCTTGATGAAATATGAAGAAGATTAATTTAGAAAAAATAATTCATGTTAAATAAACTATCATAAATATCTCTTGCTTGGGAGAATAATGGATCTTGTGTTTTTAGGGATTTTTGTATCTGGTAACTGTGGAGAAAAGCACACATTTCCTTAGCATTCAATGTTCAAAACCAGTGGCAGTTGGAAAATCTGCCACAGACTTTATTTTCTAGATTTCCCATTTGAGTGCACCACAATGGATAAGGGAGGAGCAAACAGTCTGACATGCTATTTATCCAGCTATAAAATTATCATAATTAGAGAAAGTGAGATATTTTCGTATTTAAAAGAGCTTATTAGTTCTTTGAATAATATTTATAAACAAATATTTGCATTTAAAATATATATAATTATATGAAGCATAATCGAAGAAACTAGTTTTAGGGTTGTAAATTAATGGTTATTTATAGTTGCCACGAAATTGATAGGGATTTTAGATATTAAAAAAAGTGTCTGTTTATATATGAGTCATATTCACTCCCATGGGGGCAGGAGAGGTATTTAAGGCTTCTCACAGATGTTCCAGAATCAATTTATGTAAGAACTAGAGACATACATATGAACTATATGGAAGGTGAATCCATTTTTAGGCCTTACAAATGAATTGATGGACATGTTCTTCTTAATAAAGTATCACAAGAATGAAGAAACAAGAATCCCATGTACTCAAGGCTAATATGAAGCCAGTAGATGATCTAATACATGCCCATAAGAGAAAAACTCAGATCAATTCAAGGTGGGGGGCAGGGGAATGAGGAAGCAGATAGAGGGAAGAGGGAGTTGGTGGGGGTTATGGTGTATG
The DNA here is from genome assembly GCF_027406575.1 of Nycticebus coucang. Classification (NCBI taxonomy): domain Eukaryota; kingdom Metazoa; phylum Chordata; class Mammalia; order Primates; family Lorisidae; genus Nycticebus; species Nycticebus coucang. Next base: position 97,782,811 of record NC_069783.1, read on the forward strand.
GCATACTTCTTGGGGGCGGGACACAATTATAAGAGGTACTTTACCTAAAAAATAAATAAATAAATAAATAAACTGATGGGCCATAGCAGTCAGGGGTGTAGGAGATGTTCTATATTTGCATATGACACCCAGCTGTGAATTTACAGAATTGATGATTGTCATTGTTGAATTTAGTATGTTAATAAAGATGCTGCCCATCACAAATTGATAAATCCTTGATATTAAAATAAACCATAAGTTTGGTATGAATTTTCAGAATTACATGTTACAGAATGTTCTTGCAGTTTTGCATCTAGCCAATCGCCTTGGCTCACATCTCCTAGCACTCTAGGAAGCCAAGGAGGGTGGATTGCTTGAGCTCAAGAGTTCAAGACCACCCTGAGAAAGAGCAAGACCCTGTCTCTACTGAAAAAAAAAAAATAGAAAAACTAGCTGGGCATAATAGTGCATGCCTGTAGTCCTAGCTACTTGGGAGACTGAGGTAAGAAGATTGCTCTAAGACTTTGAGGTTGCTGTGAGCTATGCCACAGCATTCTACCTAGGGCAACAGAGTAAGACTCTGTCTCAAAAACAAACAAAAATGCAACACAAAAGAAATTTTACATCTAATTTGATTTAAATTAACAGGCTTTCCTTCTTGCAGTAGTTTTAGGGCATACAGAAAAATTGAGCAGAAAGGTATAGAGAATTCTACGCCACTCTTCCGCCAGTCTGCCTGCGATTCCCCTAGTATTCACATACTGCCTTGGTGTGGTTCATTTTTTATAACTGCTGAGCCAATATTGATACATTATGATTAACTAAAGTACATAATTTATGTTAGAGTTCACCCTGTGTGTTGTAAAGTACAGTGGGTTTGCATCAATGCATGATGTGTGTGTGTTATTAATATCATATTGAATAGTTTCACTCTCTTAAAAATCCTCTGGAGTCCACCTTTTTATCCCTTCTTCCTCCCCCCAACCTTTCCTCCCCCACATCTTAGGAACCATTGATATTTTTACAGTCACTCCTTTCTGCCTTTTCTAGAAAATCATATAGTTAGAATCATACTAATTGGCTTCTTTAATTTGCAGAGATCCATTTGAGATTTTTTCCATATTTTTTTGTGGCTTGATATGTCATTTACTTTTGTTGCTTAGTGATATCCTATTATCGGAATGGACCACCAGACAATGGGATATCACCTACCTATTTACCTCTTTACCTATTGAAAGACATCTTGGTTACTCCCTATTTCTGGCATTTCTGAATAATGCTGCTATAAACATTCATATGCAGGTCTGTGTGTGGACATAAATTTTCAAGCTGTTTAGATAAATATTAAGGAGCGTGATTGCTCGGTGGTATGGTAAAACTACCTTTAGCTTCACAAGAAACTTCTAAACTGTCTTCCTAAATGACTGTGCCATTTTTCACCCCCCTCAGCAATGAACAAGAGTTCCTTTTGCTCTGCTCTTCTGTCAGGATTTGGTACTGCACCTGCATTAGATTGCAGTATCTTAATGGACATGGAGTGATAGCTCATTGTTGTTTTAATTTGCAATTCCATAAACACATAAGATGCTGAGCATCATTTTTTTTTATTAAATCATAGCTGTGTACATTAATGCGATCATGGGGCACCATACACTGGTTTTATAAACAGTTTGACACATCTCCATCACAGTGGTTAACATAGCCTTCCTGGCATTTTCTTAGTTATTGTGTTAAGACATTTACGTCCCACATTTACTAAGTTTCAAATATACCCTTGTAAGATGCACCGCAGGTGTAATCCCAACAATCACCCTCCCTCCGCCCTCCTCCCCCCTCCATCCCCTCCCTTTCCCCTTCTCCCTATTCTTGGGTTATAACTGGGTTATAGCTTTTATGTGAAAGCCATACATTAGTTTCATAGTAGGGCTGAGTACATTGGATACTTTTTCTTCCATTCTTGAGATACTTTACTAAGAAGAATATGTTCCAGCTCCATCCATGTAAACATGAAAGAGGTAAAGTCTCCATCTTTCTTTAAGGCTGCATAATATTCCATGGTGTACATATACCACAATTTATTAATCCATTTGTGGATCGATGGGCACTTGGGCTTCTTCCATGACTTAGCAATTATGAATTGGGCTGCAATAAACATTCTGGTACAAATATCTTTGTTATGATGTGATTTTTGGTCTTCTGGGTATATACCTAGTAGAGGAATTATAGGATTGAATTGCAGATCTATTTTTAGATCTCTAAGTGTTCTCCAAACATCTTTCCAAAAGGAATGTATTAATTTGCATTCCCACCAGCAGTGTAGAAGTGTTCCCTTTTCTCCACATCCATGCCAACATCTCTGGTCTTGGGATTTTGTGATATGGGCTAATCTTACTAGAGTTAGATGATATCTCAAAGTAGTTTTGATTTGCATTTTTCTGATGATTAAAGATGATGAGCATTTTTTCATATGTCTGTAGGCCGTGTGCCTGTCTTCTTCAGAGAAGTTTCTCTACAAGTTCCTTGCCCAGCCTGCAATGGGATCACTGGTTCTTTTCCTGCTTATACATTTGAGTTCTCTATGAATTCTGGTTATTAAACCTTTGTCAGAAACATAACCTGCAAATATCTTCTCCCATTCTGAGGGCTGTTTGCTTGCTTTACTTACTGTGTTCTTAGCTGTGCAAAAGCTTTTTAGTTTGATCAAGTCCCAGTAGTGTATTTTTGAAGCTGCTTCAATTGCCCGCGGGGTCCTCCCCATAAAATACTCGCCCAGATCAATTTCTTCAAGGGTTTTCCCTGCACTCTTTTCCAGTATTTTTATAGTTTCACGTCTTAAGTTTAAATCTTTAATCCAGTGAGAATCTATCTTAGTTAATGGTGAAAGGTGTGGGTCCAGTTTCAGTCTTCTACGTGTTGCCAGCCAGTTCACCTAGCACCATATGTTAAATAGGGAATCTTTTCCCCATTGAATGTTTTTAATTGGCTTGTCAAAGATCAAATAATGGTAAGTAGCTGGATTCATCTCTTGGTTCTCTATTCTGTTCCAGATACCTACTTCTCTGTTTTTGTGCCAGTACCATGCTATTTGATCACTATCGATTTATAGTATAGTCTGAGGTCTGGTAGCGTGATTCCTCCTGCTTTGTTTTTATTTCTGAGTAATGTCTTGGCTATTCGAGGTTTTTTTCTGATTCCATATAAAATGAAGTATTATTTATTCAAGATCTTTAAAGTATGACAGTGGAGCATTAATAGGGATTGCATTAAAATTGTATATTGCCTTGGGCAGTATAGACATTTGAACCATGTTGATTCTTCCCAGCAATGAGCATGGTATGTTTTTCCTTTTGTTAACATTTTCAGCTATTTCTTTTCTTAAAGTTTCATCGTTCTCTTTATAGAAATCTTTCACATCCTTTGTCAGTAAACTCCCAAATATTTCATCTTCTTTGGCACTACTGTGAATGGAATAGAGTATTTAACTGTTTTTATTTTCAGCTTGACTATTGTTAGTGTATATAAAGGCTACCGATTTATGAACGTTGATTTTGTAACCTGAGACGCTGCTGTATTCCTTGATCACTTCTGAGAGTTTTGTAGTAGAATCCCTAGTGTTTTCCAGATACACAATCATATCATCTGCGAAGAGTAAAAGTTTGATCTCTTCTTACCTTATACGGATACACTTGATCACCTTTTCTTCCCTAATTGCGGTGGCTAAAACTTCCATTACAATGTTAAAAAGCAGTTGAGTCAATGGGCCGCCTTGTCTGGTTCCTGATCTGAGTGGAAATGATTTCAATTTAACTCCATTCAATACGATATTGTCTGTGGGATTGCTGTAGATGGCCTCTATCAGTTTAAGAAAAGTCCCTTCTATACCAATTTTCTTAAATGTTCTGATCATGAAGGCATTCTGTATATTGTCAAAAGCTTTTCCTGAATCAATTGAGAGAATCATATGGTCTTTGTATTTTAATTTGTTTATGTGCTGAATTATATTTATAGATTTACATATTTTGAATCAGCCTTGAGACCCTGGGATAAAACCGACTTGGTCGTGATGTATAATTTGTTTGATGTGTTGCTGGATTCTGTTTGTTAGGGTCTTGTTGAATATTTTTGCATCTATATTCATTAGTGATATTGGTCTAGAATTTTCTTTTCTTGTTGGGTATTTTCCTGGTTTGGGGATCAGGGTGACGTTTGCTTCATAGAACATGTTGGGTAGTCTTCCTTCTTTTTCTACCTTTTGGAACAGGTTGAGTAATATAGGTACTAATTCCTCTTTAAAGGTTGGGAAGAATTCTGACATGAAGCCATCTGGTACCAGGCTTTTCTTTTTAGGGAGGTTTTGTATGGTTGATGCTATTTCAGAATTTGTTACGGGCCTGTTCAACATTTCTGCTTGATTCTGGCTAAGTCTTGGAAGGTGACATGCTTCCAAGTATTGGTCAATTTCCTTCATATTTTCATATTTCTGAGAATAAAGTTTCTAGTAATATTCATTAAAGATTTTTTGAATTTCTGAGGAGTCTATTTTTTTTTTTCATAGACCATTTGACACATTTTTATCACAATGGTTAACATAGCCTTTCCGGCGTTATCTCAGTTACTGTGCCAAAACATTTACATTCTACATTTACCAAGTTTTGCAAATACTCCTGTAAGATGCACCACAGGTATGAGGAGTCTATTGTTATTTCGTCTTTGTTGTTTCTGATTGATGAGATTAGAGATTTTACTCTTTTTTTCCTGGTTAAGTTACCCAAAGGTTTATCTATTTTATTGACCTTTTCAAAAAACCAACTTTTTGATTTATTGATCTGTTGTATTATTCTTTTGCTTTCAATTTCATTTAATTCTGCTCTAATTTTGGTTATTTCTTTTCTTCTACTGGGTTTGGGGTTGGAATGTTCTTCCTTTTCCAGTTGCTTGAGATGTCCCATTAAGTTGTTAGCATTCTCTCTTTCCGTTCTCTTGAGGAAGGCCTTGCAGTGGTTTCAATTTCCCTCTTAGCACTGCCTTTGCAGTATCCCAGAAGTTCTGGTAATTCGTGTCTTCATTGTCATTTTGTTCCAAAAATTTGGCAATTTCCTTCTTAATCTCATCTCTGACCCAGCTGTCATTCAGCATGAGGTTATTTAACTTCCGTGTTTTTGTATGAGTATGCATATTCCTGTTGTTACTGAGTTCAACTTTTATTCCATGGTGGTCTGAGAAGATACAAGGAATAATTTCTATTCCTTTAAATTTACTGAGGTTAGACTTGTGACCTAAGATGTGATCTATTTTGGAGTATGTTCCGTGGGCTGATGAGAAATATGTGTATTCAGTTTTGTTGGGATGAAATGTTATGTAGATGTCTGCTAAATCCAAATGTTGAATGGTTAGGTTTAAATCTAACATTTCTTTGCTCAGCTTCTTATTGGAGGATCGATCCAACACTACCAAAGGAGTCTTGAAATCTCCAACTATTATGGAGCTGGAGGAAATCAAGTTGCTCATGTCTGTTAGAGTTTCTCTTATAGATTGAGGTGCATTCTGGTTCATTGCAGAGATATTAATAATTGAAATCTCATCATATTGAGTATTCCCCTTAACAAATATGAAGTGACCATTCTTATCCTTCCTTACTTTTGTTGGTTTAAAGCCTATTGTATCTGCAAATAAAAATGCAACACCGGCTTTTTTCTGATTACCATTTGCCTGAAATTTGGATGACCATCCTTTTACCCTGAGTCTATATTTGTCTTTTAAGGTAAGATGTGGCTCTTGTATTCAGCAAATATCTGGCCTGACTTTTTGTATCCAGTCAGCTAACCTGTGCCTCTTTAGAGGTCAGTTTAAGCCATTCACATTAATGGAGAATATTGATAAGTCTTGTAAAATTTTGGGTATCGAGTTTTTCGAAAGTCCAGTGGATATTTTTAAGCCTTTCCCCACTGTGGAAGTTGGAGTTGATCAAAAGTATCTGAGTGAGTTTACTTTTGTGGTAGAGGATTGGGCTGGTAATTATGGAGTATAGGTCTGAGAATATCCTGAAGAGCTGATTTGATTATGGCAAATTTCTTAAACATATGAATGTCATTATAGTATTTAATTTCTCCATCATAAATGAAACTCAGTTTATCTGGATACACAATCCGGGGCTGAAAGTTATTTTGCTTTAGGAGATCAAAAGTCGATGACCACCCTCTTCTGGGTTGAAAAGTTTGAGCAGAGAGATCTGCAGTCATTCTAATATTCTTCCCTTTGTAGGGAATGGATGTCATATGTCTGGCTGCTTTCAGAATTTTCTCCTTCATATTAACTTTAGTGAAGTTAATTATGATATATCTGGGGGATGTCTTATTTGGATTGAGTCATGTTGGAGTTCTGAAACTGTCTGCTATCAGAATTTCAGAATCTCTTGGCATGTCTGGAAAATTCTCTTTCATAATTTCATGGAGAAGGGCCTCTGTGCCTAGCAAGGCCACTTCATCACTTTCAGAGATTTCAGTGAGGTGGATATTAGCCTTCTTCAAATTATCCCAGAACTCTCTGAGAGAATGATCTGTTTTTGCTCTCCATTTTTCTTCCTCTTTGAGAGTTTGGGAGCATTCAAAGGCTTTGTATTCAACGTCAGAGATCCTTTCTTCTGCTTACTCCACTCTGTTACTGAGGGATTCTACTGTATTTTTCAGATCTTTGAGGGCTGCAAATTCTTGCTTCAGTGCGTCAAAATGTTTTGTGGTTTTGCCTTTAAATTCGTTAAATTCTTGAGACAACTTTTGAATTTCTCCTCGAATTCCTAATTCCAACTTTTGAATTGCTGCTCAAATTTCTAATTTCAAATTTTCCTCCACTTTATTAATCTTGTTTGCAATCCAAATTCTGAATTTGACTTCTGACATCTCAGCCAGCTGTTTTTGAATGGGATCTTCAGTTACATCTGTCATTATCTTTCCTTTTGTGTGTGTGGGGGTTGATCTATTCTGGTTATTCATGTTACCGGAGTTTTTCCACTGATTCCACCCATGATTGTTTTACATTGTTTGGTTTTTCCCCTGGAGCTTTGTCAAGGACCTGTACAGTGCTGTGGCCTGAGAAACTGGGGTCCTGTTTGGTGGGTCTAAGTGGTTCTGTCTTGTTTTCAGCTGGTCTCTGTTTGACCCTAGTGAAATAGTTACTCTGGGTTGAAATCTCAGCTGTGGAGAAATACCAGCAATTAAGTCACCTCTCCCCCCACAGGCAACAATTGGAAAAGGAAAATCAAACCTTTCTACAACCACACACCCAGAGCACCACCTGAATAGTCCTTGGATGATTGGCTCAGTTCAAAAGGTCCAAATCAATTGTCTCAGTCAGCACCTGTCTCAGGTAGGAGAGTTTAAAAGGTCTCTGGCAACTGGTCACAGGGGTCTGATGACTGCTTTGATATGGCTTGCTCCAGTTCTGCGTGGATTAAGGAGGAGCCACCCAGCAAATAGATCAGTCTGGGAAGGTTGATGCCCCCTTCCCCACCTTGCACCTCTGTCATACCCAGTCACTGATAGCCCTGCAGTTGGCTGACCCAGTTGCCTATTGTGAACAGATAGTCCAGGGGTTTGCACTTGCCTGAATCACAAGGAAATCTATTTCTGCTCAGCCAGGCCACTGCGCTCTGCCTCTATCTAGCAGGGGGAGGTGAGGCCTTACAACCTCAGGCTCTTGATGGCCGCTGGGGGGGGGGGGTGTTCACTCAGTTCCAGCCCTGCCCCGATTGATGTTACTGATAGAACAGAACAGAACAACTTTGAAGGAATTTGTTTCTGTCCCTGCTGAATTCCCCTGCAGAAGAGAATCTGTTTTGAGTTCCCAGAGCCTGCGCCTCAGGCCCTGTCTTTGCTCCTGCTGGTTTGTATTTGGTTACCTGTCAGTTCTAGCCTCCTGTCTTCCTTTGTCTATAGGCTGACGATCCCCTGAGGGCCGGATGCATCTTAGGCTCAGTAAAGTGGTCCTCTGGGTCAGCCCCTTCCTGGAAACTTCCCGGCTCTGCGCAAGCATTTCTAGTCCCGGCACTCCACCCCGGCCAGTACCGCCTTAGGGAAATCCTTTACTCACGGGGCCTGTGTTTCCATGCAAGATCTGTTCCATGGTGGTTGCCACCTGAGTAGATGCCCAGCCTCCTCTGGTTGCCCAGGGAGACAGGGGGTGTGGCTTGAGAATATCCATGAGTGAGCCGTATTGTTGCTAAAAGAGAGCTGCTGCTGTGTGCCTCGGGGCACCGCTGCTCCAGTACGGTTCCCTCTCAGCCGACCATCCTCTCCTCACTCCCGTGCCCTAGAGTCAGCACTGATCAGCTGCAGTTTAGGCTGTGTCCACACCCCTCTAGAAATCACCCAAGAATCTGGACTCCTGGGGAACAGGTCTCCAGACCTCAGAGTGAGAGTGGAGGGGAATGCTGGGAGCTCTGAGTTCAGGTAGAGAATATATACAGTTTTATACAGTTTTATGCCTGGCAGGAGCACACCATGGCACCCTAGTAGGGGAGGTAGGTCCAGTTTTTAGAGGGTCTCTCCCATGGAGTGTAGTGGGAGGAACTTTGAACTCTGCTTGTTTGTTTGTGGGGCACTCCGTGCCATTCTCATGGGGGAGGGGACTCCCATCTGCTTGGAGATGGATTTTGTACCTTTTCTTTGTATCCTTGGGGTCGCAGCTTGCTTCAGCGGGGTTGATGTGCATTCTTCAAACTTCTCTCATGGTGCAGCTCAAATCCACCAGGTTACTTGCTAAATTTCTGTCCTTTAACTCTCCTTCTGGATAGGAGCCTCTGTGGAAAGCTGGCTTCAGTCAGCCATCTTGTCTCCACCCCGCCCTGAGCATCATTTTATATACGTATTTGCTATGTGCATACCTTTGGTGGGGCATCTATTCAGGTCTTTTCCTATTAAGTTGTGTTGTTTATTGTGTATTGTTGAGTTTTGAGAGTTTATTGTCTGTATTTTCAGAACAGTTGTTTATTATCTATTTCTTTTGCTAGTACTTTTCCCAATCTGTGCCTTATCTGTTAATTTCCATACTAGTTGATCTTGCAGAGTGAATTTTCAAAGTTTTAGTATAATTCCAAATTATCAGTTTTTCTTCCATAATTATGCTTTTTTGTATTGTATTTAAATAGTTATCACTAAATGCAAAGTTACCTACATTTTCTTCTATGTTATCTCCTAAAAATTGTATAATTTTGTATTTTGCATGTAGGACTATGATTCATTTTCAATTAATTCTTGTGAAAGGTATAAGGTTTATGTTTAAATGGAATTTTTGGCATCTGTCTTAAAGACAAAAAAATGATAGTCCTCTGACTTTGCTCTTTTCATTATTTTATTGACTATCCTGGGTCTTTTGATTTTTCATATGAACTTTAGAATTAGTTGGTCAATATTCACAAAATAACTTGTGAGGAATTTGATTTGGATTCTGCTGAATCAATACATCAAATTAAGAAGAACTGACAGCTTAACAATATTGTCTTCTTATCCAAGAACATGGAATATCTATCCATTTATTTAGGTCTATCTTGATTTCTTTCATATGAGTTTTATAGTTTTTCCCACACAGATTTTGTACATATTTTGTTACATTTATACCCAAGTATTTCATTTTTTGGTGCTATTCCAAAATTCATTGCTTATGTGTAGGAAAGAAATTGACTTTTACATATTAGACTTGTATCCTGACATATTTCTATATTTTCTACATTGAAAATAATATTATCTCCAAACAAAGCTGGTTTTATTTTTTCCTTTTCTTTCTTTCTTTCTTTCTTTTTTTTTTTTTTTAGAGACAGAATATCACTTTACCACCCTCGGTAGAGTGCCATGATGTCACAGGACTTACAGCAACCTCTAGCTCTTGGGCTTAGGCGATTCCCTTGCCTCAGCCTCCCAAGTAGCTGGGACTACAGGCGCCCGCCACAATGCCTGGCTATTTTTTGGTTGCGGTTCAGCCAGGGCTGGGTTTGAACCCACCACCCTCAGTCTTTACTCCTGATATTTCCTTTCCTTGTTTTATTACATTAGCTAAGAGTTCCAGTACAATGCTCAATAAGAGTAGTGAGAGAGAAATTAGTTTTAGCTCCCAGCTGTAGGGGGAAAGGATGAACTCAGCATTAAATGTGAAATTATCTATAGATTTTATTTATCTATTTCTTACCAAGTTGAGAAAGAACCAACTCTTTGTTTCATTGGTTTTTCTCTATTGATTTCCTACTTGCAATTTCATTGATTTGTGCTTAAACTAGATTTAATTCACTCTAAGTTTTCTGGTTTCCTTAGTCAGCATATTAGATAATTCCTTTCTTATCTTACTTTTCTCTAATATATGCATTTGATGCTATAAAGCTCTTTCAAGCACTACTGTCGTTACATCCCACCCATTTTTATGAGTTGTATTTTCATTTTCTTTTAGTTCAAAATATTTTTAAATACTTCTTGAGAATTTTTCTTGGACCTTTGTGTCTTTTAGAAGCGTGTTGTGTACTGTCCCATATTTTGGAATTTTCCAATTGTCTTTATGTTATTCATTTCAGATTTAATTCCATTGTGGTCTCAGAACATGCATTGTATGATTTCTATCCTTTTAAATGCTTTCTATGGCCTTAATGTGGTCTTTCTTGGTGAACATTCCATGTGAACTTGGAGGTGAGAAGAAAGTTTATTCTACTGTCGATGGATAAACTATCCTATAGATGTCAGATAGTGTTGATGTTGCAATTCAGTTCAACTATATCCTTACTGATTTTACAAATTTGTCAGTTACTGATAAAGAGGTATTAAAGTCTCCAACTATAATAATAGATTTGTCTATTTCTCATTGCAATTCTATCAGGTTTTGCCTCAAGTAGTTTGATGCTCTCTTGCCAGTTAAAAATTGTTATGTCTTAGAGTTTTGGCCACTTTTTCATTATATGATGCCACTCTGGGTCCCTAATAACCTTCCTTGCTCTGAAGTCTATTTTGTCTACAAATAATACAGCCTCTACAGTTTTCTTTTGATCTTGTTAGGGTGGTATATCTTCTCCACTCCTTTTCTTTGATCTGATTTTTCATATATTGTCAAGTGTCTTCCGTATAGACAATATATTGTTGGATCTTGTTTGCTTTTTTATTGTTTTTGGCTGGGGCTGGGTTTGAACCTGCCACCTCCGGCATATGGAGCCAGCACCTTACTCCTTTGAGCCACAGGCACTGCCCTCTTGTTTGCATTTTTAATTTCAAAAGTTTAGGAGATACAGGTGCATAGTGTACTATATAGTGTACATTGTACCTGATAAGTAGATTATTATTCCTCTCCCCCTTTTTACAGCATAAGGTCATATGTTTATCTGGCTAAAAGTTAGGCTATATTTGCTATTTGCTGTGGCTGTAGATGTCAGAGCTTAAAATTTCTTCTAGTGCCCTTGTTTCTGCCTCCTATATTGTCTTTGTATTTCCCTAAAGACTTCTTAAATAAGATCTGAGACAAGCTGTTCTTTCAGCTGTAATCCATTGTTATCATACAGATGTCCTACTGATGTGGTGGTAGGTTGTAGGGAGGGGTAGCATTTTGTAATAGTATGATTAGGTCTCAGTCTTCAGTGAGCTTCTGTTCCTGGGCTGTGACCTTTACCAGTATTTCTCAGCTTTTCCTTTCTGCTATGAGTTCATCTGTGTTCCCCATCCCACATTTAAATGTTGAAGCCCTAACCCAAAATGTCATGGCATTTGAGAATGGGACCTTTGGGAGGTGATTTGGCTTATAGGAGGTTATAAGGATGGGGCCCTCATGATGGGAATAGTGCCCTGGAAGGAAGAGTTCTACACAGCTGGCTATGATTGTATGAGAACAGTGAGAAGGTGGTTATTTACAAATCAGTAGTAGGCCCTTGCCAGAACCTGACCTTGCTGGGATTCTGATCGTGGACTTCCAGCCCCCTTTGAGAAAATAACTTTCTGTTGTTTAAGCCACCTAGTCTACAGTATTTTATGACAGCTTGAAATGACTAATGCATCTTTGCAAAGACTAATGCATCTTTGACTTCCATCTTTGTTGGGTGAGACAGAAAGCCAAGAAAGGGCTGAAATCCCGTGTTTCACTTCTCTTTCCCCAAGTTGTTTAGGAACTAGTGTTATAAAAGCCATGTCTGCTGGGCTCAAGTGAAATAGTTTCTCTTAAGGGAGACATTTGTTGGAGAACAAAATGGTTACTTTCCTCCTACTTTTCCTGAAGCAGAAGAGGATTTTTCTTTGATCTGCACACATAAAAATGATTGGAACTCCTAGAGGTTAAAATTTAGGAATGAGAAAGTAGGGACAACTCAGATGGCTGTTCCTCCAGGCATTTTATCTCTCAATCTAGTCTGTAGTCAATCTTCAGAAGTTAGTCAATTGCCCTTTAAGAGTTCCAACATGTTGCCCCTCCAACATTGCTTCTGCCCCTCATAAGCTGTGAATCCCTTCATTCTTTCTCTCCACTCTTCAGGGTGTTAGTTTGCCTTTTGAACTCTATTTTTTGATAGATCTAAGATCTAAGGTTGGTTTGTTCCTTTTTTTTCCTGTTCTGTTGCTGGGGGATTGATGATGTTCAAACTTTTTATATTTCATGGTATCAAATGGGTGTCCCCTTACATATACTTTTTAATATTTCTATATGAATAAATTACTGAAACATCATATAATAAATACCAGTAAACCATATTCCTGAAAAACTGTAAGCTTATTCTACAATGATATGTACTCTAGCAGAATGACAAGGAGATTTGTGGTAATGGTTTTGAAAATCCACATATGCGTGTCTATATATGTATATATCTAGATATGTATTTTAAAGACCTCAGAATAATATATTATTTTCCACATCTTTCCCTTAAATGTCGATTCTACATGAAAATCAGAGACTACTTAGGTCAGTTTGGACAATCACTACCATTTACGTATAAAGAAGCCAAGATGACCATTGGCTTTGATTCTGAACCTGATTGAATTTGTTCCCAGGAAGAAGGTAGTAAGTGAAAAGATTTATCCTCTGAATCACTTTGAAAATTGCCTAGAGCAAATGAGAAATCAAAGAAGAGAGTCACCAGTCTAGGACATTGCCAACTTTGCTATAGTGATTTTTTTTCTTTTTTATATCTAATAAGCAATTGGAGGGAGGGTATTTCTCAGCTACCATGGAATTATGTGAAAAATTCTTTTCAACAGCCAGTCCTGCTGCTTCAGAGAATCTGGGAGACATGGAAGCAAAGCTGTTTACATGACAGATCCAAGTGAGTGTGTTACCACTCAAACACAAATGGAGAAACTAATACAAACTTACAGGAAATACCATTTTAGATGACCTTTTAAAATCTATAGGGATACGAACTTTTAAAACTGTAGGGTATATGACCAGTCAGTCACACAATGTGTCAGACAAGTATTTGCATGTTGCATACTGAAGCTCTTTAGTAGATACCAAATACTCAATTACTATATTTCTCTCACCTTGTCCTCCTCTATGAGGCAATAAAAGAAGTGACAGCAGTAAATAAGAAAGACACACTGTTGTTCTCTACAATAGGATGCATATTTTGTTAAACACACAATATGTGTGTAGAACATAACATGTATGAAACTAAAACCAAAGTTTACTTTTGTACAAATAATAAAAAAATTATTCTTATTAAAAATAAATGAGTGTCTAAATATTTCAGACACTAAATATTTCAGACATTAGTTTGAATTCAGTACCCAAAGTTAGAAGTAACGGCAACATAATACCTGAAAAATGAGTTTAACACGAAATCTAGACAGCTGGCGAGGTGAATGAGTACAGCTAAAAAATTGTACAATTATATACCTAATTGCATATGTTTTTATAAAACTCAACTCACAGGTCAGATGTAAGAATTGGTTTGTATTTTGCCAAAAGATCATGTCCCATATAATATATAAAGCTAAGTTAACTGAGATTAATGCACAGTCCTAATTCAGTGTGAGTGGGACTTCCTGCTGGCAATTATGTACTAGTTTAAGTGCATTAGAAAGAAAACATCCATTATTTTTAGCAGATGATTGAATGAATCATATTTTAAATGATAATAATCAACGTGAGTTTAATAAAAATTCATGTCATTAAAATGAAGGGATACATTCATACCTAAAATGCACATTATATTTTTAATATGAATGAGAATGGCCATTGTATCAAAACTCTTGTGACTATACAAATAAAAACCAATAAATGATTTAATACTAATATGCGCTTATAAAATTTGCTGATAAATTAGTTTTAATAGCACGGATGTGTGACCAACAGAAGAGAATAATGAAATGGCAGTGTGAGTGATGAACGGAGGCTCTGACTAATCTGACTTGGTTTCTTTCCAAGACTTTATTTTTTTTCAGACCTTATTTCTTGGTTACTTTCATCAGTCATTATAATTTCTCTCCTATCTATATGCTTTTTTTTTTTTTTTTTTTTTTTTAGTTTTCATTTTAAAGTGAGTTGGTTGAACAAAATCTTTAAGTTTGTCTGATGGAAAGGGTGTCTGAGTCTATGAAAGTGCTAAGGAACCCAGCTGGGATCCCTCCTCTGTGACCATGTGTAGACGGGTGAAATGTGAGTTGCTTTATTCCTGGTCAACCTGAAATGTAATCTCTGTTGAGGTTTACCAGAAATTCAGGTATTATGTTGCCGTTACTTCTAACTTTGGGTACTGAATTCAAACTAATGTCTGAAATATTTAGTGTCTGAAATATTTAGACACTCATTTGAAAGAGTACAAAGTTATTTCTTTTTCAAGTTCTGAATTAGTGAACTTTTTACATATCCCTCACATGCATTGGGTCTACTTTGGTTTTATAAGACTCACTAAAAAGTGAAAAGCTCATTTCCAAGTAGTGGTAATATATTGCTAATGGTTATCAGAGTTTCATGTGTCCTAGCAGAGCTGTATCTTATTGGTATACCAATAACTGGTATTCTACAAGTGTATTCTACAGAAAAAAAAATAGTAATCATTAATAGTTTTTGCATATTAGCAATGTGTAGAGCACTGTCCTAAAATTCCATCACTCACTCAATGCTCCTAAAAGCTCTATAAAGTGTAACTTTGTTTGTTTGTTTTTCTCATTTTACTGAGGGGAGAACTCAAGAATAGAGAGGCTAGTTAACTTGCCCAAATTATCCAACTCGAAAGTTGCAGAGCCATGTTTTGAATGGTTCTAAAATCCATGATTGTAGATATTTCACTGTCTCTGAATGTGATCTATGTAAGGTTACCAACATATTTCCTGAAAGTATCAGTTTGTGTAAACCTCATTCAGATAGCTATCTATAAGAATACTAGAGAGACAATCTTTAACTAGTGACTAAAGCTAAGCAAAGAAATTTTAGATCTAAACTTGACCATTCAACATTTGGATTTAACAGGGACATCTACAGAACATTTCATCCCAAGAAAACTAAATACACATTCTTCTCATCAGCCCATGGAACATACTCTAAAATCAATCACATCTTAGGTCACAAGTCTAACCTCAGCAAATTTAAAAGAATGGAAATTATTCCTTGCATCTTCTCGGACCATCATGGAATAAAAGTAGAACTCAGTAACAACAAGAATCTGCATACTCATGCAAAAACATGGAAACTAAATAACCTCATGCTGAATGATAGCTGGGTCATAGATGAGATTAAGAATAAAATTAACAAATTTTTGGAACAAAATGACAATGAAGACATGAATTATCAGAACCTCTGTGGTACTGTAAAGGCAGTCCTAAGAGGGAAATTTATAGCACTGTAAGCCTTCCTCAAAAGAATGGAAAGAGAGGAAGTTAACAACTTAATGGGACATCTCAAGCAATTGGAAAAGAAAGAACATTCCAATCCCAAACCCAGCAGAAGAAAAGAAATAACCAAAATGAGAGCAAAATTAAATGAAATTGAAAACAAAAGGATTATACAATAGATCAATAAATCAAAAAGTTGGTTTTTGAAAAGGTCAATAAAATAAATAAACCTTTGGCTAACCTAACCAGGAAAAAAAGACTAAAATCTCTAATTTCATCAATCAGAAATGGTAAAGATGAAATAACAACAGACTCTTCAGAAATTCAAAAAATCCTTAATGAATACTACAAGAAACTTTATTCTCAGAAATATGAAAATATGAAGGAAATCAATGAATACTTGGAAGCATGCCACCTCCCAAGACTTAGCCAGAATGAAGTGGAAATGTTGAAAAGACCTATATCAAGTTCTGAAATAGCATCAACTATACAAAATCTCCCTAAAAAGAGGATCCCGGGACCAGATGGCTTCACATCAGAATTCTACCAAACCTTTAAAGAGGAACTAGTACCTATATTATTCAAACTTTTCCAAAATATAGAAAAAGAAGGAATACTACTCAACACATTCTATGAAGCAAACATCACCTTGATCCCCAAACCAGGAAAAGACCCAACAAGAAAAGAAAATTATAAACCAATATCACTAATGAATATTGACACAAAAATATTCAACAAGATCCTAGCAAACAGAATCCAGCAACACATCAAACAAATTATACACCATGACCATGGGGGTTTTATCCCAGGGTCTCAAGGCTGGTTCAATATACGTAAATCTATAAATATAATTCAGCACATAAACAAATTAAAAAACAAAGACCATATGATTCTCTCAATTGATGCAGAAAAATCTTTTGATAATATCCAGCATCCCTTCATGATCAGAACACTTAAGAAAATGGGTATAGAAAGGACATTTCTTAGACTAACAGAGACCATCTACAACAAACCTATAGCCAATATCGTATTGAATGGAGTTAAATTGAAACCATTTCCACTCAGATCAGGAACCAGGCAAAGCTGCCTATTGTCTCCACTGCTCTTTAACATTGTAATGGAAGTTTTAGCCATCACAATTAGGGAAGAAAAGGCGATCAAGGGTATCCATATAGGGTCAGAAGAGATCAAACTTTCGCTCTTCGCAGATGATATGATTGTATATCTGGAAAATACCAGGGATTCTTCTACAAAACTCTTAGAAGTGATTGAGGAATACAGCAATGTCTCAGGTTACAAAATCAACACTCATAAACCTGTAGCCTTTATATATACCAAGAATAGCCAAGCTGAAAAAACAATCAAGGGCTCTATTCCATTTACAGTAGTGCCAAAGAGGATGAAATATTTGGGAGTTTACCTACAAAGACGTGAAAGATCTCTATAAAGAGAACTATGAAACTCTAAGAAAAGAAATAGCTGAAAATGTTAAATGGAAAAACATACCGTGCTCATGGCTGGGAAGAATCAACATTGTTAAAATGTCCATACTACCCAAAGCAATATACAATTTTAATGCAATCCCTTTTAAAGCTCCATTGTCATACTTTAGAGATCTTGAAAAAATAATACATCATTTTATATGGAGTCAGAGAAAACCTTGAATAGCCAGGTCATTACTCAGAAATAAAAACAAAGCAGGAGGAATCACGCTACCAGACCTCAGACTATACTATAAATAGTAATCAAAACAGCATGTTCTGGCACAAAATCAGAGAGGTGATGTATGGAACAGAATAGAGAACCAAGAAATGAACCCAACTACTTACCATTATCTGATCTTTGACAAGCCGATTAAAAACATTCAATGGGGAAAAGATTACCTATTTAACAAATGGTGCTGGGTGAACTGGCTCACGACCTGTAGAAGACTGAAACTGGACCCACACCTTTCACCTTTAAATAAGATAGACTCTCACTGGATAAAAGATTTAAATTTAAGACATGAAACTATAAAAATACTAGAAGAAAGTGCAGGGAAAACTCTTGAAGGGATTGGCCTAGATGAATATTTTATGAAGAGGGCCCCTGGGGCAATTGAAACAGCATCAAAAATACACTACTGGGACCTGATCAAACTAAAAAGCTTCTGCACAGCCAAGAACACAGTAAGTAAAGCAAGCAGACAGCCCTCAGAATGGGAGAAGATATTTGCAGGATATGTCTCCAACAAAGGTTTAATAACAGAATCCACAGAGAACTCAAACACATTAGCAAAAAAACAACAAGTGATCCCATATCAGGCTGGGCAAGGGACTTGAAGAAAAACTTCTCTGAAGAAGACAGGCACACAGCCTACAGACACACGAAAAAATGCTCATCATCCTTAATCATCAGAGAAATGCAAATCAAAACTACTTTGAGATATTATCTAACTCCAGTAAGATTAGCCCATATCACAAAATCCCAAAACCAGAGATGTTGGCATGGATGTGGAGAAAATGGAACACTTCTACACTGCTGGTGGGAACGCAAATTAATACATTCCTTTTGGAAAGATGTTTGGAGAACACTTAGAGATCTAAAAATAAACCTGCTATTCAAACCTATAATTCCTCTAGTAGGTAAATACCCAGAAGACCAAAAATCATAGTATAACAAAGATATTTGCACCAGAATGTTTATTACAGCGCAATCTCCACATGCTATATGCCTCGAGCTCTACTATTCCCTATCTAAACTTTCTCAAACTGAAGGGGTACCCTTTATTCTTATACACACTTTGAAAATATCTGCCATAGTTATCCACTTACTGGTCTTCTATCATTCTTTTTTAATTTTTTTCTGAGATAGAGTCTCACTATGTCACCCTTGGTAGAGTACTGTCGCATCACAGCTTATAGCAACCTCCAACTCTTGGACTTAAGAGATTCTCTTGCCTCAGCCTCCCAAGTAGCTGTGACTACAAGCACCTGCCACAATGCCCAGCTGTTTTTTGTTGAGGTTTTCATTGTTGTTTTAGCAGGTCCAGGTCGGTTGGGTTCGAACCCATCAGCCTTCAGTGTATATGGCTAGTGCCCTAACCACTGAGCGACAAACATTGAAACTCTATCTTTCTTTTATATGACCTTTCTCTGACTCTCTTTCTCCCTAAGCAACTTCATGGTAAAAAGAGAGGTTTTATGCCTTCTGAATTCTTGATAAGAATAAAAGTATACCTCATTTTATTGAACTTTGCCTTATTATGATCTGCAGATATTGCATTTTTACAAGCTGAAGGTATGTGGGATGCCTGCATTAAGAAGGTTTCCCAGTGCCATTTTCCCAACAGCAGGTGTTCACTTCTTGTCTTGGTGCCAAGTATTGGTAATTCTCATAATATTTTTTTGCAAACATTTCATTATATATGTATATGTAATGAGATATCTATCTCTAGCTATCTTTATCTATCTATCTATCTATCTATCTATCTATCTATCTATCTGTGATCAGTTATCTTTCTGTTACAATTTTTAATTGTTTGGGGACATAAACTATGCTAATATAAGATGACAAACTTAATTGTTAAATGTTGTGTATATTCTAATTGCCCCACCAATCATCTATTCCTCTTCTCCCTCTCTCTCTGCCTCTGTCTCTCTCTCACTCTCAGATTTCCTTGTACTTTGAGACATAACAATAGTGAAATTAGGCTAATTAATAACCCTAAAATGGCCTCTCAACATTAAAGTAAAAGGAAGAGTCAGATGTAGCTCACTTAAATGAAAAGCTAGTATGATTAAGCTTAGTGAAGATAGCATGTAAAAAGCGGACCTACCATTTTATCCTGAAATTCCATTACTAGGTATCTAACCAGAGCAAAAAACATTTTACAACAAAGACATTTGTACCAGAATGTTTACTGCAGATCAATTCAGAATAGCCAAGTCATGGAAGCAGCCTAAATGCCCATCGATCCATGAATGGATAAACAAATTGTGGCATACATATACCATGGAATACTATGCACCCATAAAAGAGAGATACTTTACATTTTCTATGTTTACCTGGAAGGAGCTGGGCCATATTATTTTTAGTAAATTATCTCAAGAATGGAATGAAAAGTATCCAGTGTACTCAATACTATTATGAAATCAATTTATAAACACTAACACATTCATACAAATGATAAAATACAAAGATAGTCCAGAAAGAAAGGGGAGAGAGGAGGGACAGGGGAGGGAGAATGGGAAGTGGAGGGAGGGTATTTGGCGGGATCTTACCTAATGTGCACAATGCAAGGGTACATTTCAAAACAACTAAGAGTATATTATAAATGTAGTACCACAAAAATAAGTAAGTGCGGTGATGGTTATGTTAGTTTGATTTGAGCATTCCACATTATATATTAAATTATTATATATACCCCATAAATGTATACAGTTATGATTTAATAAAAACTAAGTTAGAAAGAAAGTTCTATTAGAAGATAAATGCTCCATCACATGATACAGAAAAATCTTACATGAAAGGAACAATCAATCAATGTTGCAAAGTTCTTTGTTATCTTATTTTGAGAAATTGGTATAGCCACCCAAAAGTATCTTTATTTAAGCTATGCATATTGTTTTTTAGACACAATGTTATTGCACATAAACACATAGTAAACTAGAGTATAAACATAATATTTTATGCACTGTGAAACAAAAAACATCACGATTCACTTTATTGTAGTGGTTTGGAACCAAACCCATGAAGTCTCTGAGGTATATCACCTGTACATTGCTTTATCCAACAAATACTTACTTGGTACCTACAACAGACTAAGCCATTTCAAGTTGAGTCTGATTTTATAAAGGTTTTATTACTCAGTAGCAGTTTTGACTAGGTTGCCTTTCCTACCAGGTTTTAGTATCCCCCCACCCTGTGGTACTTAACCATTTCATCCCTGGGATGGGTGAGTTGCAATACAAACAGATACCCACTGGTCAACGGAAAGTAAGGTCTCACTAATTTACCCATTGCAAGTTAACAATGGGTTTTCTGAAAGATTGCTGCACATTTTTAGCTGAAGTACTTTATAATAATATGTACAACTAATACTGAGTATTTAATGAAGTATTCAGCAGCTTACAGGAAACATAATCATTAACATCTTAATATTAAAAAAAATTAGTTTTAGAAAATATTTTGCCATCCAGAGATACATTGCTTCAGTGAAGAGTATGAGGCTCAGAACTGAGAGTTTCTTCTTTGAGGGTGTGGGCTCTATTTTCTCAACTGGGAATTATGTCTTAATATATTTTACAGAAGTATTCACTACCCATTTAGCATATCCTTGGCCACTTATGTAATCTATGAGAAAGCACACATAAGCATTAGAATACATACCAAGTGAAATTAACTCTGCTGGGGAATAAATCTGAGTCTGTCCAGAATTGAAGAATGAAGAAACACTGAAACAGAGCATTCTGATTCTTGCTTTTCCCTTATTGGAGCTGTTTTGGTATTAGAGTCTATTAAAAAAGAAAAAATGTCTAGCCGCAAAATCTTCCAAAGACTTGGGAGACTTAATTGATGTCCTAGCCTGAAAAATAGAATATCAATATCTGTTTCTTAAGTTGAACAATGTTAATAAGACACATACAAAAATTGCTTTCTTATTTTGCCACTGACATTTGTTTTTTACCTCGAGGTGTTTCCCCTACTGAGCATTTCTCAGTAGCTCTCATAATATTGTGGCATGCTGTCCAAATTTTCCCATGACCAGCCTCAATAGATTTTACTATTCTTCTTATTATTTTTATTTACATTTCAAATAGGAGATATGAAGGGAAAATATTCTAAGATAAAAGGGACTGAAATCCATCGCTGAGTGCTTCATTTAATAGGAAAACCAATGCAAGATGAAAGTGAAAAGTGAAATACCATATTCTGTGTATGTTAGTGTGTGTGTGTGTGTATATGTTACTTTTAGGGGGGATAAGAAATAGTGAAAATGATTCATTTCTGTCATTCATGAGGCAGTTCTGAACAACCCCCATCCTCCAATTCTGACTGAAGACATCCTCTGTGATCTTGAGCAGACTTTCAATGTGCCCCATCTTCCTAAATCAGCAGCTCTGAGGTTTGGTATAGGGTTAGGAAGACTAATTTAAAAAAAATGGAAAATGTTGGGTGGCACCTGTGGCTCAAAGGAGTAGGGCGCTGGCCCCATATGCCAGAGGTGGCAGGTTCAAACCCAGCCCCTGCCAAAAAAAAACAGAAGGAAAGGAAAATGTGAATGAGTAGAGAAAAATAAAAAAAGAAAAACTGGAAAAGGAAGATGTGTCAGGAGCAGCAGCATTTTTAGACATAAGACAGAGACTTTAAGAAGCCCAAAGACCTTTCTTTAGATATTAATTTTCTTTCCATTTGTATTTTATTTCCCTTATTATTATTTTTAATTGACATATTCGTATTTGTAAAAGGAGCAAAAGAAAATTCCATGAGGCTATAGGAGTTGCTATGAAAAGCTATAAAATGTCCATATTAAATATTCACTGCTAGATTTATTTAACTCTTTGAAACTTGAACATAAGTCAGTGCAGCAAACAATATAAATGGTACCTGGTTGTTTAATGTATTAAATGACCCATTTTAAATGAAACATCTTTGATCACAGTGATTGAAAACAAAAGATGAAAGGGAAAGCCATTTTTGGCCTCAGGATTTTCAAAGAATCGCTGTGTCACTTGTTTTCAGAAAATGTATTAATTTAAGAAAATTACAAATCATTTCTGAAAGACCGCTCCATCACAATAGGGAGAGGCAGGGTGACACTGAAGACAAAAAGATCAAGCTGAACACAGTACAGTTTGAAAAAGTCCAACGATCTTATTAATAATGAAAAGATGCAAAGTTGTGATCATATGAAATTTATTCTAACCTGAAATGCTGGAATTAATTTACGCCACGTTTCATTCTTAGAACTTTAAAGAACACTTTAAAGAACACTTTAAAGAAAGTCTTACTCTTTTCCCTCTTATGCTGAAAATATGAAGTCATGTTTGAATCCTGACAACATAGCAATATGCTTATTAGCTTTCACTTGGAATTAGGTTTTTGACAGTTTTAAATTCTTTCCCAAAGTTTTTTAAAACAAGTTTTCTTAATTGCCACACACTGTGTCATTAAATCAAATTGCATAATACATCAATGCATCTCAAGGAAAATGAATCATACCTAATAATAATCCTAATAGCTCACACTTATTGAATGTTTTTCTGTCTCAGGCAATGTTCTAAGAATGTGAAATATTTAGTTCTCTTAATCTCGCAGCAACACTGTATTAGAGGGCTCTTATGTTAAACTTATTTTGCAGATAAGAAAACCGGAGTGCACAAATGATTGTGTAAATGTGGTAAATGAAGATGTGGGTCTGGACACCCCCGTCTGAGGTGGCAGAAATTAGAACCATCCCAGTGCACTATTGATTAACATGACTGTTCAACTGAACATTTAACTGATGCGGACGTCGTGATGCTCACTTCCTATAACGGGCTTACACCACTCAGTTCCCTGAAACTGTCTGTAGGAGGCATCTTGTTCTTTTTTTTTTTTTTATTATTAAATCATAGCTGTGTACATTAATGTGATCATGGGGCACCATATACTAGTTTCATAGACCGTTTGACACATTTCCATTACACTGGTTAACATAGCCATCTTAAAAGCTTCACATCGAGTTAAGTGAACTGAATGGTCCTATACTGTATTCCCGCTAACCTTTTGCTTATCTATAGTACAGACATTATTGTGAGATTGTAAGAACAAGAAAGACCCACGAAGGCAGCTGCAAACTGTGGGACAACAATAACCTTCACAATTCATTTTCCTTCCTCACGACCTTGAGAAATGTCTCACAGTGACCAGTGCAGTCTTCCCTTAAGATGTGTTGGCATGAGTTTCTGTCGGAGTGATGATGGCTGAAACACACAAGTCTTTATTTTGGCTTCAGTGCTTTCTCTTGTCCTAGCTTGGATACCTCACTTGTGATGTTCAGAGGAGCTCTTTGCAAATTCCTCTGTATGCCAAATAAACAGAATGGTTAATGGGACTTTGATCCCACCAGAATCTTTAAGGAATAAAAATGTTGAAATATCTGGAGGGGCAAGATTCTCTTGAATGGTGCCACAGGCATGTGAGAAACCTGGAAAAGCTGGATAAATGTTTTCTTTCAATAAAGTTGACAAATTTTGTATACTTTTCCATAGTTCCCCCGTAAAGGAGATAAAACTATGTGACTAGAATGTACACAATGATTGGATTACTCAAGACGCCTAAACTATGTAAGTCTACAAAGACTCAGAAAAGTTGTTGATTTTTTTTTACTCCCAAATACCAGCAGATGCAGCTCTCTGCTTTGTCACAGAGCCATATTTTAAGTGAAAAATGTCACTAATCGTTTCATGTACATCGAATATTTCCTTTTTTAGAATTCATTAAAGATGAAAAATGTTTTTGTGAGAGTATGTTGTTTTACTTTTAATGTTTATGATTAACAAATCTCCTAACACACTAGGATTAATTTCAAAAGTGATTTTTCTTAGGATAATATTCTATCCTACTGGAATTTCCTTCTAATAACATTATAATCACTTTCACATAAAATAACTACAGTGCAGGCAGGAGTAGATGGGGGGAAAGTCCATTGGCATAGGAATTCAGTCCTTCCACTTCTTTACTTTTCTTTGACCTTGGATACCTCACCAGGGATTGTTTGGTTATAAAACAAAACAAACAAACAAAAAAATGGTGACCTTCATTATACATCATCTTAGGAATTTAGGAATGTTTATTTCAATGAAGAGATAGAATTCTTTGAACATAAGTAGCATTAGCACAGACAAAATCTGGTTCACAACTTTTTGAAAAAAGGGGTTTGTTAGACAATTATCTGTCTGAATTATCTGTGAATTTTTATAGGGTGTGCCAAAGTACCTTTCACAGACTAAGTTTCCAATGAATATTCTTTGGATCATTAAATTAGTGGGAGTATACTCAGTTATTGACTGTAAATAGAGTAAAATATCTTCTAAAAATGGAATTGCAAGATATGTGATATTCAAATTATCATTCAGACACCTCATATCATAGGGGACCGATCATTTAATAGTGCATATCATTTAAATATTCATACTTTGCTATGTCGTGGAAACCACACAGTTTCCAGAATGATTATTTCTATCATTTTTGTTTTATTTTAGAAGAGTTTAGATTTACAAAGATGGAATATAATTCCCACATACCTCACACCCTGTCTTCCCTATTGTTAATATTTTATACTAGTGTGAAACATTTTGTTACAATTAATGAGTCAATATTGATACATCATCATTAACTAGGGTCCAACAAACTAGTTTTTATTAAATGCTCATTTTCTGTTCTGGGTGTCCATCCAGGATATCACATTACATTTACTGTATGTTTCTTTAGGCTCCTCTTGACTGTGACATGATCTCAGACTTTCTATATTTTAATGACCTTGAAAGTTTTGAGGAATACTGATCAGGTTTTTTTTTTTCTAGAAACTTCTTTAATTAGAAGTTTTGCTTGTTTTATTTTGGATAGGTAGTTATTATTTTTGTTCTTGTTATTATGCTTAGACTGGGATTGTGGGTTGCTGGAAGGAAGACTGGAGAGGTAAAATGCCATTCTTATTGTCTCTTTCAAGTGTACATACTACTGGGTCGGCACCTGTGGCTCAAGGAGTAGGGCCCCGGCCCCATATACTGGAGGTGGTGGATTAAAGCCTGGCCCTGGCCACAAACTGCAAAAAAAAAAAAAAAAAAAAAAAAAAGTACATACTATCAACATGGCACATACCTCACAGCCTCACAGTTGATGCTAACCTCGATTATTAGCTAAGACAGAGCTTATCAGCTCTCTCCACTCTACTGTTGCAGTTTTGCTCTTTTTAACTATTCTACCCCTTGAAGGCATTTACTATGTGCAGGTCACTTAAGGAGTGAGGAATTGTGCTCTACTTGCTTGAAAGCACAGCATCTACACATCTTGATTAATTATTTGAAGTTCTTCTTCTCAGGACATATATTTATTCAAACAGTCATTGATATCAGTTTGGACTCATAGGTATTTATTTTTTATACGTTAGGTTATAATCCAATACTGCACTATTTATTTGCTTGCACAAATTGTTTTATGTATTCCTTGGGATTATACAGATAATAATTTTACCTACAAACAAAGGGAATTTAATTTTTTGCTTCTCCTTCTGTATACTTGCTATTTACTTACTTTTTGTACTAACTAGGAATTCTAGTATAATGCTGAATAAAAGTGGAGAGAGAAGACACCCTTACTTTGTTTCTGATTTTAGATGGATATAAAGCATATGTTCTCTCATCATCGAGTGTAGTGTTAGCCGTAGGTTTTATTGATATTACAGTGCTCTTTACCAGGTTGAAGAAGTCCCTCCTATAGTCCCAGAATGCTGAGAATTTTTATCATGAGTAGGTCTCGGATTTTGTTAAAGGCTTTTCTCTATCTAGTGATATCATGTTATCTAGTGAGTTTTGTTATTTAGATGGTGGATGTGATGGATTACATTGATTTTTGAATGCTGAACCAGCCGTATATATTTGAAATAAATACCACTGAGTCATATTATGTAATGTTTTATTAAATTACTACATTTTATTTGTTATTATATTGCTAAGGATTTTTTTCATTATTTTCTTAAGAGATATTGGCTTATAGTTTTCCTTTCTTGTATGTCTTTAACTGGTTTTGATGTTAGGGTAATGTTGGCCTCAGAAAATGAATTGGTAAGTGTTCCTTGTGATTCTATTTTCTGGAAGATATTGTGGAGAATTGGTGTCATTTCTTTCTTAAATATTTGATTGAATTTACCAGTGAAGTATTAATACTTAGCCCTATCCTTTCTCTCTCTCTCTCTTTTTTTTTTCTTGAAGTCTATTTTGATTGGCTCTTTTCTCCTTCTATAAGATTTGGAAGGCAATATCTTTCAAGAAATTAGTCAATTTCATTCAAATTATAAAATTTGACATATAGAGTTGCTCATGATATTTCTTATCATTTTTTGTGTTCATGAGTTCAATAATGACCACCTTTCATTGGTGACATTTAAGACCTTGCTCAATTTTCTGGACTTTATTTTTTTCTTATAATTAGGCAGATTAGAAGTTTATCAATATTAATTTATTTTACTTATCTTAAAGATCTTTTTAAAAAATCAGCCTTTGGTTTCTATTATTTTTTTCTATTGTTTCCCTGTATTCAATTTCATTGATATCTACATTAACTTTTATTTTATTTTATTTCTCTATTTGCTCTTCTTTCGCTAGTTTCCTAAGGTGGGAGTTCAGGATACTAATATTAAATCCTTTTACATTTCTACAATATATATTTAACTCTTTAAATTTCCTTGTAAGCACTACTTTTATGGAATCCCACAAATTTTGATGAAAGTACTTTCATCCTAGTTTTCTTAACATTATTTCAAAATTTCTGTCTTGAAATTTCTTTGAGCAAACTTAGGAAAACTACAAGCCAGTATCTCTTAAGAACATTTCTTCAAGCAAAGTGTTACTAACCAGTGTGCCATTTAATCTCTAAATATTTAGGTGTATTTCAACTGTCTTCCTGCTATTGATTTGTAGTTTCATTCTATTGTAGTCTCAGAAGCACAGTTTATACAATTTTTATTATTTTAAATTATTTAAGATGTGTTTTAAGGCCCTGAATGCAGTCTATATTGGTGACTATGTCACATGATATTGAGAAGAATGTGAGTTCTTCTGTTGTTGAATGGTGTACTTTACAAGGGTGAACAGGGTACTGTTGAAGTCAAGGCTAGTCTTTCAGATAATCTACCTGCTTGCTCTCTCAGTAACTGAAAAAGGGGTGCTGAAATCTCTAACTATCACAGTGGATTTGTCTATTTCTTCTATTAACTCTACAGTTCTCACCTCCCATATTTTGATGCTCTCTTGTTAGGTGGATACATGGTCAGGACTATTATATCTTCTTGGAGAAGTGACTTCTTTTTCATTATGTAATATCTTTTTGTTCTCCCTGCTGATTTTCCTTGTTCAGAAATCTGCTTTGTCTCAAACTACATAGTTCTAATCTTTCTGTCATCTTTTTCAGAGGGAGTTTGTGTTCTGAAACTCTTATAGCTATTACCCATTGTTGAATGGAGCAGAGTTCTTTCTGTTATCATGGCAAAGTGTAGGGGAAGGAAGCGTTTGGCCGGCTCATGAGGGCATCTGCGTCTTTTACCAGGCCTGTTTCCAGACCTGTGGCCTTCAGATGTATTTCTTAGCTTTTGCTGCTGCTGTTGTGTACGCTAGGAAGGCTGAGTGGGAGAAATGGATAGGTAGGACAATGCTCTGGTAAAGTTTTCTCCCCCTTAGGAGAGTAAGTAGGCTTTAGTTATAGGGAATACTCTTGGTATTTCACAATGCTTATTAATCTCCACCTGTCACGGCCAGGAGAGAGTCTGCCCTGATTGTTCACTGTGATGACCAGGTTCCTGTACGTGAAACCAAATAAATCTTGGGGGACGTCTAGGACTGTGACTTCAGGAATTTTTTACTTTCATGCTACTGTATACTGAGCTACAGCTACTTGTCAAAATTACCTTTTAGATGCTCCTATAAATTTGTGTTTCGAGCAGTTTCCGCTTCAGGTAAAAATAATCTCAGCTGAACCTGTCTATCCAGATTTGAGGTAGTGGTTTGCTAGTCGTTCTCTGATGGGTCCAAGAAAAATTGTTTGTTTTGAATTTGCTCACTTGTTCTTTTTTTAAGTATGGAAATGATAATTTTGTATGTCGGAACTGAAACAGAAAATCTTGCCATTATCTGTATTTATTTTTCATTCTTACCTTCTTCATATTAAAATGTTAGGAACTTAATTTGAACTTAATTTGTCTTCTTTTCTAGAAAAAATATATATACACACATACATACATATATCCACACATATATGATTTCTCAAAAGTATAGGGTTTTTAAGAGAAAAAGGAATATACTCAATATATTGCTATATAAGCAAATGTAACTATAGACTTTAAAAGCACCTAAGTGTTTTTGACTCTTGTATGTGTGGGCTGGGTGGTTTCTTCCTCTAGGACACAAGAAGTGATCTGTTGGATCTAGCAAAAGAATTCTCTTTCTTTAAATAAAATCCTTAGTTTTAGATTTTTTTTTAGTTTCATATATTTTGTACAGAGTGATATTTAAGTTTATATCTCTGGAAGTTTGATATGTGGTAAAGTTATAAAATTCAGAATCATCTCATAATGAGTAGGTAACAGTGATCATACTTATGTCGCTCTAACTTATTGCTTTTTTCCAAAGGAGATGAAGAATGAAGTGAAAAGGGAAAATAATCGTAAGCATAAGGAAGATATTTTACAACATGCATGTCGTGTTTTTAATGTCTCCCTTTTTTGAAATATAAGAAGTTGTATAAAAATCATTAGTTTCAAAAGTAACAATTTTTAGTAAAGCACTGAATAAAAGACAGGTCATCCTGTTTTCTATATTCAACAAAATCAGAGCAAGAAGTATTTCTGAATTATAACATGCAATTTTATTTCATTCACTTGCGAAACAAGACTGACTTTGCAGAGTATTTTTGACAGTGTTGCACTTTGGCTCTATTTCACCCATGCTGGCATAGCTAATCATCAATATGATCCAAGGCTAAAAGGTTTATGGCAAAAGTTAGAAGTACTTTTGAGTAGACTGTTTATGCCACTTTTCTTTGGACTAGTTTAGGACTCACAAGCAGTCACGGAGTACTGAGAGCCTCTCCCCATGTGTGTGCCACAGTAATGTCACAACCAGATGTTGACGTTGGTTCTAGTAGACTTTTATAAAAGGAGGGTAAGTGCTTATCCCAGACATCAAATGCAACTATTATTGTATATTTGTTATAAATCTTTACACTCTGTGTGGTGTGGCAGAAATTCTGAATGGTAAATGAGAAGATGAACTAGATAACTCTCATGGTCTCGTGACCTCATATGCCAAAGGTGTTTCCACATCTAGGTACAGTCAAGAAGTTCTTTCTTCATTCTTCCCCTTCTTCCTTTCTCGGTAAGCTCTGCCATGATGCATCCATTAAAAAGGGTCAAGTTTAGTGGGTCCACACCTACATACGGTGCATCTTGGAAGGGTACAGGGGAAATTTACTAAGTGTAGAGTATAAGGGTTTGAACACAATAATTCAGAAAATGCCATGAAGGCTGTGTTAACCAGTTCGGTTAAAATATTCCAAACTGTATATAAAACCAGCACGTTGTACCTCATGATTGCATTATTGTACACAGCTATGATTTAATAAAAAAAAAAAAAAAGGGTCAAGTTAATGACTTCTAGGACTTGTGAACTGATGCAGGAGCCCATGTATATTTGATGATCATAAATTAAGTATTTTATAGGAACCAGAAGCATCATTTGGTTTCTTTCTACAATTTTATTTATTTTTTGTTTTTGTCTTTTTACAATTTTAAATTTGTTTACTTAATTACTATTTGACAGATAAAAATGGGGTATGTTTATGATGTACAACGTGATTGAAATATGAGTACCACCTAATATATTTAAAAATTTTAGATAATTCTTTTTGGTAATTTTATTTGTTACCAAATCATTTTTTTCTGTAAAGTCTAAGGAAGTATTTTCACTTTTTGACTAATACTATACTTAATGAGAAGTAGATATATTTGATTTTATTAAAGTGAGGACAGCTGGAGTCATAGAGTAATTTCTTTATTGTTTTTTTGTAGATCAAATACCAACAGTTCCATAGGGTTGAATCAACGAAAACTAGAATCATGAATGAGAAATCTGGATTTATTACTGGAAACAGTTCTCCAAAAGTTTTTTTTTTTTCATTTTTTAATCTTCAATACCTTTGTATTATTATAAAAACATAAAATTGAGTTATTTTTGGCAATATTGAAATGGATCACATTAACTATGTTCTCCCAATAAGTTTCCTGGTATTGCTAAATGTTGCTCAATGTGAGTCACGTTAATGCTATGTTACAAAAGCTACAATTTTAAAATTGGTTCTCCAGGTAATAGCATTTCTGACAAATTAATGATGAGATGCTTTGCCCAGCCAGTGGGATTTTTCATTACATATTTCCCAACTATTAAAGGGCCAAGGAAGGGAAAGGGAGGAGAGAGGTTATGGTGGAAGAAGGGGAATGGGTGGGGCCACATCTGTGGTGCATCTTAGAATGGGTACAGGCGAAACTTACTAAATGCAAATGCCTACATACAGTAACTAAGAAAATGCCATGAAGTCTACCTTCAATAGTTTGATGAGAATATTTCAGATTGTATATGAAACCAGCACATTGTACCTCTTGATTGCACTAATGTACACAGCTATGATTTAACGATAAAAATAAATTAATAAAAAAAAAACATATTTCCCAACTATTATTTACAAAGCAATGACAAATTGTCACTTGTCAAGAGGTAAGGAAGGAAGAGTAGCTTTAACAGCTAAACATGAAGGTGTCTCAGGTCTAAGAGGAGCTAAACATGAAGGTGTCTCAGGTCTAAGAGGAGCTAAACATGAAGGTATCTCTAAAGGCAATATAAGCCATTGCCTTTTTCCCCCCTTTCTCTCTCTTGTATTAGTCTTCTCTTGGGACTCTTCTATTTGTAGACTAGAGCAAAGGCTAAAATACTGGTATCAGTGAAAAAGACTTTTCAGTCCTTAGTATCATCATCAAAAATCTTTTGGAAAAAAAAAAAATTGCAATGGCTCTTTAAAATTAGCCCTCCTAATATACCACAGAGAACAACCAACTCACATATACACCTGTAACTGGTCATTTGCCCAAAACAAACTTCATGATTTATGTGATTTATGTCTAGTGAGTTTGTGGTCCAAGGTGGCTGATTTCATTTTCCTTCCTATCTGATGCTCCCAGTGAGACGGGGAATTACATTTTCTAGATAATTTATTTGGAAGGTTGAAGAGGTGACTGACTGGACAGAGCTGGAAGCAGGATATTCCAATCTGCTGCTACCTGCTGTGGGATTAATAAGCACTCTTCAATATCTCAGTATATAATGTGTAATTAATTAGCCATGATGTGAAACTGGAAATATAAATGCCAGCAGAAGAGGGAAAAGTTCCAAATTGCTGCTATGGAGGAAAAGATAAAAACAAATTGGAGCTGAGGTAGGAAGACTTGGAGTTGATATGACAGAGAAGAAGACTGAAAGAAAGGTGAGCCTTAGAATTAGCAGCAAGGAAAGGATATTTAAAAGAAAAATAAAATAAAAGCAGAGATGAGAGAACTAGAGCTTTAAAAGCTATAAAGAAGAAAATAGTGAGGTAGAAATTTATAGCTTACAGTTTATAATAAAAGTTTACATGAATGAAATCAAAGAAAGCTAAGTTTAGGTTTCTTTTAAAAAAATTATTAGCTTTTATTTATTTATTTACTTATTTTTTTTTCCAGGCTAGAGTGCCATAGGGTCAGCCTAGCTCACAGAAACCTCAATCTAGGCTCAAGCGATCCTCCTGCCTCAGCCTTCCCAGTACCTGGGACTTCAGAGGTCTTCCATGAGGCCCAGTTAATTTTTCTTCTTTCTTTTTCTTTTCTTTAATTTATTATTATTATTATTTTTTGCAGTTTTTGGCCAGGGCTGGGTTTGAACCTACCACCTCTGGCATATGGGGCCAGTGCCCTATTCCTTTGAGCCACAGGTGCTGCCCTAATTTTTCTATTTTTGGTAGAGATGGTCTCACTATTGTTCAGGCTCATCCGGAAATCCTGAGTTCACAGGTTCCTCCCATCTTGGCTTCTCAGATTGCTGGTAATATAGTCGGGAGCCACTACAACCAGCCATGACACCGGAGTAGATACAAAAAGACAATGTGAAAGTCTTGCACTGGCAACAACTGCTTCTGAAAATGTAAGTTACTCACCCATCCATGCTATGCTGCTTGAACCAGGGC
Organism: Nycticebus coucang; assembly: GCF_027406575.1. Taxonomy (NCBI): domain Eukaryota; kingdom Metazoa; phylum Chordata; class Mammalia; order Primates; family Lorisidae; genus Nycticebus; species Nycticebus coucang. The sequence continues at coordinate 97,815,570 of NC_069783.1, forward strand.
TAGCTTGTCCATCTTAAAGTAAGGTCATCTGCTATGGCTTGTGGTGGAATCTCCATATTGTTCCCCATGGAGGCTGTTATGTTCCTGTCCATCTAGTATGTGTTCCCTTTCACTACATCCGTACCAATGTCTATTGTTTTTTTTTTCGCTTTTTAATAATGGCCCTTCTGACTGAGGTAAGGTGGTATCACATTGTAGTTTTAATTTGCATTTTCCTGATGATTAATGATGTTGAGCATTTTTTTCCTGGGATTGTTGGTCATTTATAGGTTGATCCAGCAAGCCCACACTGAATATCTAACCAAAGGAAAATAAGCCATTATATCACATAGACACGTGCACCTGAATGTTTATCACAACATAATTCACAATTGTATCACATAAACACCTGCACCTGGGTGTTTATCACAACATAATTCACAATTGCATAGATATAAGATCAACCTAAGTACCCGTGAATTGATGAGTGAATAAAAGAAATGTGGTATATACATATGCCATGGAGTACTACTGAGACATAAAAAAAAAAAAAAAGCATTAAATGTCTTTTGCAACAACTTGGATGGCACTGGAGACCATTATCCTAAGTGCCATATCTCAGGAATGGAAAAATAAATACTGTACTTGTAAGTGATGGCTAAGTAATGAGGATACATGGTCATACTGAGTGGTATAAAGGACTTTGGAGGCTCTGAAGGGATTAAGGGGGTGTGGGAAGTGAGGTATCAATAATTACCTTTCAGATATAATATATATTATCTAGGAGATGCTTGCTCTAAAAGTCTTGACTTCACCACTATATAATGCATTTATGTATCAAAAAATGACTGATGCCCCTTAAATCTACTGAAATAAATAAATAAGCAAATGCATAAATAAGTAAAGGAAAGTTTTTGTCCCCTTCCAGATCTCTTTTTCAGAAAGTCTGGGTCTACCTAATTAAGCTGTCTTTCCATGGTGTAAGTGTTGCTTTTCACGTCGGAGTGCTATTGCAATTTCTAATTTTGTCAGTAATTCTCACATTAAAAAGAATTAAAAAAAATTTCAAACAGAAGCAGCTGAGTGTTTGGGAGAATGAGAGTTTGGATTTATCTGGAAGACCAGCAGAGGTATATTGAGTCTAGGTATGTGTATTTTCAACTAAAAATAAAATTGTTAAGGAAAGGTGAAAAAGAATGAAGTTATTCAAAAGTGATATATGCTGGATATTATGAAATAATCTCTTTCTTCATTACTCTGACTTTAACATGTCAGAGAGTGGGTTAAGATATGAGGCCCAGAAGAACAGGACAGCCTACATGATGCTATGTATGTGGTTAGAAGCTTGAAAATCCAACTGGCTGTCCACTAACTGAGCAAAAGAATCCAGAAAACTGTGAACAGATTGAAAATTGAGAGAAGAACAATTCACTCAACAGGTCTGTTGACTGTGAGTGGATAGAAAGTACTTTATTCAAGACTGGGTAGATAAATAGCCTACATGGGGCTCGTACAAATATTGTAAAGTAAGTCAACAAGCAAAGCCTTGTGCTGAGGATACAGAGGAATGCGAGACTGGTGGAAATAATTTAGTATAGGAATCAAAACAAAATAATACTACTGCAAATAATGCTGTGGTAATAAATGTCATTAATACCTTCTCCATCATGCAAGAAAACAGGGCCTCTATAAAACAAGAGCAGAAATCTGTTAGTCAATTAAATTGAAGGGGGAAAATTAATAATATGAGATAAAGGAGATGCAGCTGATGAGGTGGGGTGAGCTCACACCTATAATCCCAGCACGTTGAGAGGCTGAGGTTGGAGGATCCCTTGAGGTGAGGAGTTTGAGGCCAGCCTGAACAAGAGTGAGATCCCCATCTCTACAAAACACAGAAAAATTAGCTGGAAGTTGTGATGTACACCTGCAGATCCCTACTTGGGAGGCTGAGGTGGGAGGATAGCTCAAGCCCAGGAGTTCAAACTTGCAAGTGAGCTGTGATGATGCCATTGCACGCTAGCCCGAGCAACAGAGTGAGATCCTGTCCAAAAAAAAGTGGGGGTGGGGGGAGATGTGTGAGTGAAGCATTATTGGGTAGCTATAAGGGAAGATGGAAATGGAGTCATGATAAGCATAATTGACGCTGGTAAGTTGAATCTGAAATATAGAGAACAAATGTGAGACGTTCTTACAGAAAACAAATGTAGACAAGTTAAAAATATGGGAAAGAGGGAATAAAGGTTTACATGTGTTTTTCAAGAAGATGTCATAGCAACTGAAGCACAGCAATACTCAAAGCAAAAGTTTGACTCAAATTGGAGATGTTACCCAAGGATGGAAGTTAAGTAAAATTATATAGACCATGCAAAAAGAGAAAGAAGAAAATATTCCAAGCTAATTAAAAACGTTACAAAAACAAGTAAACAAAACAAACCTAATTATCTACAATGACACAATAGTTATAATGATCTCAGACTTCTCTAAAACATTCAAGTAAGAAGACAGAATAAATCCATTGAATTATTGCATGAAAAATGATAATAAAGAGTCTGGGCATGGTGGCCAATGCCTGTAATCCTAGCACTCTGGGAGGCCGAGGCAGGTGAATTGCCTGAGCTCACGAGTTCAAGACCAGCCTGAGCTAGAGCAAGACCCTGTCTCTAAAAATAGCCAGGCATTGTGGCAGGAACCTGTGGTCCCAGCTACTTGGGAGGCTGAGGCAAGAGAATAGCTTGAGCTAAAGAGTTAGAGGTTGCTGCAAGCCGTGATGCCACAGCATTGTACCCAGGGTAACAAAGTGAGACACACTCTCTCTCTCTCTCTCTCTCTCTCTCTATATATATATATATATATATATAATTTTTGATATATAATTCACATTGTATGCAAACCCATTGTTTCATGAGCCAAGAAAGTTTATTTCATCAGTAAGAAAACTGAATGAAAGTATTTTCAGGAATTTGATGGTTCTGGAAATGTACCACATACAAAATCATCTTCATTACAAAATGTATCCATTTTTTCTCAAGAACTTTACACCTTTGAATTCCCTCCTTATTCTTTTACATCATTACTATTATTCCATTTTTACCAGATCATTTTTATCTACATGGAGCTTTCTACAGTATATGGCCAAACTATATGAAATTTCTACTATTTGACTGTTTTTTGAGCTATAAGAAGGTCAAGTTCAAATTCATACAGACTTGAATGTATGAAGTATATTCCTTGTAATACCTTAATGAATTTTGGAATGTTAGTTTACTGTGTCAATCAGGGTTCTCTGGTGAAACAAAACCTATCCTCTTAATATAAGTATTTGGAAGCACACGTAGTGAGAATAACATGGAGTTAAGTCTGGTCAGTTTAGCTCCTACGGGACCTTCATCTCATGTTTGCACTCTTCTTATTTGGTAAATTTAGCTTCAACCTAAAAATGTGTATGTTCAGTTGTTTATGGCAATTGATTTAAGACATTATCTTTTGAATTGGAAACGTTTTAATAGGTTATGGGTTATGCTTATTATTATTATAGCTCAATGCTGATTACTATTGTTCAATATAAAGGTTAATATGGCTTTTGCTTGGTAATGGAAGGGCAGAACAGTCTTGGAGAAACCACTTTCACTGTTCTCCACAATTGCTAGCCTTCTGATAATATAAAGCTTAGGGGACCTAATCCCCATCTCTGCATATGGGCTGGACAGTGACAGGTGACCAGACACTCTTTGGTTATATGCATGTGAAGAAAATGATTAGAAGGAATTGCAATTATGCAATTATGGAGTCTGAGAAATCTCAGGATCTGCTATCTGCATGCTGCAGACCCAGGACAGCAGGTCCCAGTCTGAAGAACCAGGGGAGAGGACTTGGTGTAGATCTGTCTGAGGACAGGAGACCTGACTCAGCTCAAGTACTCAGACAGAAGAAAATGGGAGTATTCCTCCTTTCTCAGCCTTTTATTCTTTCAAGGCCATCAAAAGATGGAAGGAGGCCCACCCACACTGCAGAGGGTCGTCAACTTTACTGAGCTGAGTGAACTGATTCAAATGCTACTTTCATCCAGACATCCTCATAGACCCACCCAGGAATGTTCAGCCAAACATTGAGGTGTCTCCTGCCGTTACCCATCATGTTTAACGTGTCTACCTTTATCTACATAATCTTTTTTTAAAAAAATTAACTTTTAACTTTTATTTAAATGAGTTGGCCTCATTTTCAGCAATAATCTCCAGGATAGCAAGAGGTTTTATTTTTGTTGGTTGCATTTTATTTTTTCCTAACACAGCGCCACCTGCTGGCTTCTGGAATGCCAGCAGATATTCCACACTATTTCAATGTAAATATCCAGAGCTTGGGCTTTCTCAGCACTGACCAGTTACCTCCTTTGTAGGATACTCCTGCTCAGATGTCCGTCCAGGTGAGGGAGCACTTAGCAAAGAGCTGTTGTGTTGCTTTCCAATCTTTCCAAGATTTAATACTCATTTATTTTATTATACATAGTCATCTAATGTGAATATAAAGTAAATGATTATTTTTACGAAAATTAAGTTGAATGCCCTAGAAGACTCAGTAAAGGTCATTCATAAAATACTCTGCCTGGTAAACTTGGTGTGGGCGAGACAACTGTAAAATATTGAGGCGGAGGGCAGGAAATGCCTAAGCTCTACAAGGGTTCTGCCTTCGGATTGCTTGTAAAATGCCCTTAAAATCTACTCTTCTTCGTTTCTTCTTTCTTTCTTCCACTCCACTTTATCTGACATTCAGACACAGGCACTTAATTTAATCATAGTCTTATTTTTCTGCTCTCTAACACCAAACATTTCCCCTTTTCTTCCTCCTAAGTAATCCACCATAAAATATTTAACATTGACCTGTAGATTATGTTTTTGAAGATAAATGTGTGAGTTTCTATGTTTACTTTAATTTATAGAAGTAGAATTGAACTACAGATTTTGTACTTAACACAATTTTTTAAGATTTATTTATGTTTCTGGTACAGTGAATTAATTGCTTCTAAGAGCTGCATAATATCCTATTCTCTGGCAGGCATCCACAACACATTACTTATCCCTCCCATGACAATGGACTGTGAGGTTGCTTCCCGCTCCATCCTCCATGAGACTATTCTGACTCTCTGACTATCCTCATTCAAGTCCCCTTGTGGGCCTACAAATGAATTGGAGGCGTGGGGGATGAATGGCACTCCCAGGAGTGAGATTTCTATAAAATGGAACATGCATATTTAATATCATCAAGTTCTAGTTCTCTCTAGAATGACTATACAGTTTATATTCTCACTAGTGTATCATGAGATCCCCAGTTTCTTCCCATACTTGAGAAAAATACAACTTAGTATTACCTGAATTCCATTTCTGAATCTTGCCCATCTTCTGGATATCTCAATGTCCTTTCCAATTTTGACTTACTTCATTATACTGAGTTTAAATATCTGTTTAAATTCTGTTAGCTGCTCAGTTACCCCTTCAGTGAATTGTCTCTTCATATTCTTTGACTGTTTCTCTATTGTGCTGCCTGCATTTTTCTTGTTGATTTTTACTAGGTTCTTAAAATACTGGCATATTTTAAATGTTGATGTCTTTTGATTGGAAGTTGGCAATACCTTCTCCTAAAACGACATCTGTTATTTTTGTCTATGATGAGGCGTCCTAAATTTTAATGTGATTGCAGCCAGCATTATTTTACTTAGCTTACATTTTATCATTTAGAGTCTTGTTTAAGAAGTCATCTCCCCACCCGCACCTTCCCCAAGGTATATCCATTACAGTTTGATCAGAGAAGCAGAACCTCATGTCAGACAGGTGAGCCAGTTGATCTGCATCAGTATGCCTGGGTGTGGCAGCACCTGGTTTCACACCAACCTTCTGAGCAATAGTATGCCCGGTTCTTGACTCAGCCTTTGAGATCATTCCTCCTCTGATCAAGCAAACAGCAAAAGGGAATTCCAGAAAAAATTTCAGCCTAGCTCATTTGAGATGATTTAAAGCCACCATGGCAGGTTACTAATAGTTTCATGCTGCTTAAAGTGGTGTAGATCAACAACCAGCAGCATCCACACGGCCTGGGTGTTTGACAGAAATGCAGAGTCTCAGGCCCTGGGCAGGCTTACTGCATTATAATCTGCACTTTAGAATACAAATTCCCAAGCATTGTGTATAAATTAAAATGATTGTTGTTCTGCATTCTCTTCGTTTTCTTTTTTGTTTTTTTTTTTTTGTCTTCATAGTTAGGTCATTGTGATGGATATATTTGTTTATATTCGTATACAAAGCTCACTCTATATATTTTTATATTAATTTTTAAATGTAAACATGTTTATATTATGTGCATATTCTTCCCATACACCAATTTTCCTGTATCCTGTGGTTAAACAATCCCTCTTGCTAACTGTAGGACCTCTTTGTTATGCCTCACACTTTCTAGATGCAAACTCAGTGCAGGCTGTTGTTACAGACTGTACGGTAGTTTCTGCATTCCTGTTACTCAGTTTTGACAAGAGCCTGCATCATGCCTCCTGAAATTGTTCAGTTTGGTGAGATTTTGGTTTTAATGACCACTGTTTTTTAGCATGCTCAAACCTAAGTCGGAGGAGTCTCTTATCTTGCTTTTTAGTTTGTATTTCCCACATTTCATTCAATAAGATCCTTTTAAAAAATCCATAAAGATGTTATGCCTTCCTTACTATGTTAATTTCTAAACAGTTTACAGTATCTATAATGGTGATTAAAATCTATTTTCTACATGGGTGTAGCTGATAGAGTGGTGTACTTGATTTTTCTAAATTCAATGTATGTCTGGTAAATTTGTTAATTTCTCCTACAAATTATCATATTTTTTCTCTAGTTATGTGGATTTTCTAGATATGTGATCATACTTTCTCTATATAAAATTTTTTAATAATAACTTTAATGTTTATGCTACTTTTTTTTTTGCTACTTACTTTTATTATCTTACTGTGTTTTGTTAGGCTGTCTTTAACCATCTTCAATATTAATACATGTGGGTCATTAAAGAAGTTTTGAGATACACAAAAATCAAGAAACATAAAATCTGCATGGACAGAACCAAATGAAGCCCTCCCAGCAACACCAATAAGACCAGTGAGTTGAAACTTGCACAGATGCATCAGAAATGACACTGTCTCCTGTGTTTCCTGGAAGTGAAATGAAATAATGTTCCTCTATTATTGAGATACTTCATTTAGGTTCTTCATTCTTTAGATATTTCATTAGTTAGAACTCAGGTTCTATCCAGATCATTGCAAAGGGTACTAAATTATCTTTTTTTTTTTTATGGCTAAGTAGTACTCTGTATATATATATATATCTCACCTATAACTGGTCTCAAGCATTACAAAAGGGATCCAACCTAAAACATTTGTACCCCCTTAATAGTTTGAAATTAAAACAATGAAAAATCCCATAATGCCTTGAAAATAGATTCATGATCACTGAATGTTAAAAAATGTTTATCAATGTTACTTACAAGAAAATAAAATACATCCTACTACAAATAAATAAATAAATAAATAAATCTTTGGATGACTTGAATACAATGTAAGACAAACAGGTTCTCTTCCATTGCAGGTTGACTTATCTTTCCCACAAAGGGGCTAAAAGCTGTTTATACTCAGGAGATTTTTAATTTCTTTTTTTTTTTTTTGCAGTTTTTGGCTGGGGCTGGGTTTGAACCCAATATATGGGGCTGGTGCCCTACTTCTTTGAGCCATAGGCACTTTTTAAATTTCTTATTAACTTTTCAGTTCTTCACAGTCACTATATGTAGCCCACAATTAAGGGTTGAGGAATTATGCTTCCTTGGGGGGAAATAGCTATGGACATCATTTAGAAACTTCTCACTGTGAGATTTGTCAATTTCCTCCTCTTACTTATTTATCAATCGTTTATGACATTGTGAATGCATGAATATTTATTCCATAAACAATATTCCAGAACCTGGCTCCTGTCAGCTGCTGTCCATATTTTTATTTGTTCAATGCCAGTATACACATACAGTCATTCCAAAATTATTAATTCATATCCCTATGGAGAGTAACGTCACCAACTATTGTATATTGATTATGAAAAATTCCTTTTGTCTATTCTATAGTCTTACAGTCTCTGCTCATTTCTAAAATTACTTAGGATCTGGATTTTGTTCACTAAAGTTTTGTAATTTCCACACCTATATTCAGTACACATTTTGTTATGTTTGTACCTAAGTATTTTCTTTACTTTTTTATTGGTGTTAATGGACTGTGATTTGTACTTTATTTTCAAATACTAATGTTCATCGCTTGTATATAGAAAACTAATTGACTTTTATATATACCTGTGTCTTGTAACTTTGATATATTGTGTTGCAAAACATTTTTATTGATTCTTTGGGATTTTTACCTAGACCACGATAGACACTTTTATTTCTTCTTTCCAAGCTATAAATTTCTTAACTCTTCCTGTTTTATTGCACTAGCTAGGACCTCTAGTAAGACGCTGAGTGACAGTAGTGAGAGAAGAAATTCTTGTCTTATTCTCGATGTTAAGGGGGAAGCTCCACCTTATTCCTAATCTTAAGAGAGAAGCTCCATCTTCCATGGTATTAGCTGTAGAGTTTTTTGTAGATGCCTCTATGAAGTAAAAAAAAAAATAAAATTCTTTCCATTCCTAGTTTATTGAGAGTTTTTAGTAACGAATGCATGTTAGAGGTTAGTAAATGTTTTCGCTTCCTTGTTTGTTAGAATCATATGATTTTTCTTCATGATATGGTAGATTACATTAATTTATTTTCAAATGCTCAGCCGGTCATTCATACTTGAAATAAATACTATTTTGTTGTGGTGTGTAATTATTTTTATATATTTTTTGATTAGAATTACTAATATTTTATTGGTGATTTTTATATTCACGTTTATAAAAATAAATTACTGGCTTGTAGTTTTCTTGTAATGTCTTTATGTGGTTTTGGTATTAGGCTAATATAGGTCTTATAATATATGCTGGGAAATATTTCATTCTCTTTTACTGTTTTTCAAAGAGATTGTGAAAAATTGGTATTATCTCCTCCTTAAATGTTTGGTGAGATTGACTTCTGGGCCTGGTGGGTTTTATTTATTTTATTTCTAGTTTTTAAACTACTAATTTATTATCATTATTAGATACAGGTCTACACAAGTTTTTTATTTCCCTTCAAATGAATTTTTAGGGCTTAGTGTCTCCCAAGAAACTGATCATTGTCACCTAATTTATCAGGTTGGTGGCACAGATTTGTTTGTAATAATCTTCTGATTATTGAGTGAGGGGATCAAAGGCCTTTTAACCCAGTTTCATTTCTGATATTCATAATTTATTCTTAATTAATAATTAATAAATTATTAATCTTAATCTTTATTTTATTGTTTTGCAAGTCTGGCAAGAAGTTTATGAAATTTACTAAGCTCTTCAAGGAAATAGCTTGTGGTTTCGCTGATTCTCACCATTGAATTCCTGCTTTCAATTTGATTGGTTCCTGCTTTCATATTTATTATTTCCCTTTTCCTGCTTGGCTTAGTTTGTCTGCTTAATTAAAATTGCCTAATATTTATGATTGACTTAATTTGGCTTTCTGTAGACTTAATGTCATTAATTTTAGATTTTTTTCCTAATAGATGCATTTGGTACTATGAATTTCCCTCTAAATATTGCTTTTACTGCATAACTGTATTTTTATCAATTATACAACAGCATAAGTTGTATTTTTAGTTTTATCTAGTTAAAATATTTTGTAATTTGTCTTAATATTTCTACTTTAATCCATAAAAATTAGTTAGAAAAGAATAGTATAGTTTCAAAATATTTTTTAAAAATCGAGATATCCGTTTATTGATTCTAGTGTAATTCTGTTTTAATCTGAGAACATATTTTGTGTTTTTTCTGTTATTTTGTTTTGTGGCTGGCACAGTGGCTCACACCTGTAATCCTAGCACTCTGGGAGGCTGAGGTGAGTGGATTGCTTGAGCTCAGGAGTTCAGGACCAACCTGAGCAACAGCGAGACACTGTTTCTACTAAAAATGGAAAACTGAGGCAAGAGGATTGCTTTAGCCCAAAAGTTTGAAGATGCTGTGAGCCATGATGCCACAGCCCTCTACCAAAGTTGACAAAGTGAGACTCTGTCTCAAAGAAAACAAATTTTTTTTTGTATAGTGCACTTTATAGTCCAGAATGTGGTCTACTGTAGTTATAATTCCATTGTATTTTACTATCGTTGGATGGAGCATTCTGTGAAAGTCAACTTGATCATGTTGATTAATCTTATTGCTTGGGTTATCTGTCCTAACTTATTTTCTGCCTGCTTGCTCTGAGGTTGCAGTGAGCTATGATGATGATGCTACAGAACAAGACCCCGACTCAAAAAAAAAAGATATGTATGTATGTACACACACTGAAAGAGAGATATTGAGGACTTTAGCTGTAATAAGGGATTTGTTTCTACTTTCACTTCTTTCAATTTCTGCATCATGTATTGATAAATATCTTTTGTTATGTGCCTACAGCAAGTCCTCACTTAACATCATAAATAGGTTTGTGGAAACCGCAACCTTTAATAAAATGACATACAGCAAGTCCTCAAATGATGTTGTCTCCTTCAGTGTCATTTCATTATGATGTTGACGAGGAAAAGAATTGTTTTCCAATGTATGCCATTTCATTCTAAGTAGCAGTTTTCAAGAACCTATTAATGATAAGTGAGAACTTACTGTACATGTTTTAAGTAAGTTCTTGGAATACTGACCCTTTTAGTATTAAGAAATATTGCCTTGATCTTTGATAATTTTCATTGTTGTGAATTCTGCTTGTTGAACATAGCTATTCCAACTTTATTTTGATTAATGTTAGCATAATAAATTTCTCTTCATACTTTCTCCAACCTATCTGGGGATGGCTGTGCCTTTACAGTTCTTTTAGCACTTTATTATTATTCTGGAGGCTTTTGGGGGGGGGGGATAGTTAGTAAGCTGATGAAGTCTTTAAGTGGACTGTGTCTCAGCAGTGAGATCTTTTTCCTCCCTTAGGTGAGACATAAGTCTGGAGCTGGCACCCATGAGGCAGAATTCCTTTCTTCTACATGGGATAAAGTTTCAGAATTGCCCTCTGAGGGAATCTTCCCTCTTTGAAGTCTGGGTTTTTGTTAATGAGAAGAGTCTAAAAGTACCTTCCTAAGTCTACTCTTCTTTTCCTCAGTCAGGAGTTTGAATCCATCTTTTTCAGATCCTCACTATGAGAATCTGGTTGGGTTTCTGGATGGAAAGTCTACAAGAGTGTAGCAACTTCCATGACTACAGTGAGAATTTCTCACCCTCATGATACTTCACACTTACCCTCCAGCACTTCTTCACAATTAAATGTAAATGTTCCTAACAGTTCATGGATTCCAGAAGCCTCTGTTCCATATAGATGAATCATGGATATTACGTCTTTTGAGATTTTTTGTGTTACTATAACTTTGGCTTATGGCAAGCTCAGTTACTCTGATGAGTTCAAGAGAAATGATCATTGCTTACTTTTGTAGCTTTTAATTGCTATGAAGACAGAAGTGACAATTTCCAAGCTCTGCATATACAGGAGCTGATATCAGAAGTAGCTATTGATATTTTACCCACATAATTCTACTGAATTCCTGAGATGACCACAAAGATGATTCAGAATATTTGATCTTTAAGGGAGTAGTCAAAATAAATAAAAACAAAACTATTTTAAAAGTCAGAGAATGCATCTGCAGGCCTAAGTTTCAGAACAACTGGTTCAGGTGAATTTCTCTTATGAAGTGCAAGGAGATTTAAATCAGGATATTGCAATTGTTTTCTTGACAGGTTGAGTTGCTTTAGGGATTGTGTAAATAATATAATACACTCTATCAAACAACGAAGATTTTAACTGCCTGAGGAAAAGATTCATCACCTGTATATGTTTTTTACCAAAGAGTTAAAAAATGAGTTTTGTTGCTAAAAATGTTTGATAACCTCAGTTCTGGATGATTCTCAGGGCCATTTGAAAAAGGGCAGTGCCCTGGAAGATGGAATAAGTGGTCCTTAAACAGGTGTGTAATTAAATAAGTTCAGGAAAGGCTATGTTTCAGTTACGCAAATGATGAACTTCAGGAATTTTAATATGCTGCTTTGTGTGATGAAAATTCAGAAAAGGCACACAGCATATTGAGTATTTTTTTGTTTTTTGTTTTTAATCAAGGTATCAGAATTTATTTTGTTTTGTTTGTTTTCTGCAGGATACCAACCTAATTAGTGAAAAGGTTCTTTGTAATAATACAATTTAGAAAGCACCACTTGATTTAATAATGTCACAATATCTTAAATCTATTGAATATTCTGTATTTTTTCAGGCACATACTCAGTTTTCACAGTTCTTATGGGAAAAAGATGAAATTATTACTACAGTTTTCTAGAAGAAGCCTAACGGTGTTATATAATATGGCTCAGGTTACACACTGAGTAAATCACCAGGATTTAAACCCTGGCACTTTTGACCTTCTGTTATTCTAACTTCAACTTATCATCTATTTCAAGGTCTTCCAGTTTTGCTTTGGTTTATGAGTTTCTTGACCTCCTGTCCTGCCCATTCACCTTCTGTTTTTTTGTTTTTTTTTTTCCAATTTATTACATAGGTATTAATATTCCTTATAGAATGATTCTACAACTTTGTTCTCATGGGGTCAAAGTATCAAATAAACGTAGGACACTTTGAATTCTGAAATTTTCAATTCTCTGAATTTTTATAAAGAATATGCTTCTTTTGGTTTCCTGAGTTACTTTTCTTTTCATTTAAAAATTCTTACTTGTCTAAACCAGTTTCTTGTTTCTTTTTTCCTTTCCTTTAATTTTTTTTTTTTTTTACAACTGAAATGCACAACTTCTGTATTTTATTCTATATGTCTCCCCTCCCTGCAGTAAAGAGCAATAAGTAAAATACTGACCACTCCTAGGGTGGGGGAGGCTCCTGGGAAGGAACAAAGGCAAAGTCATAATATGTGTAAATAAAAAATGGGATTATTTTTCTTTTTATTAAATTATAGCTGTGTACCTTAATGCGATCATGGGGCACCATACACTGGTTTTATAGACCATTTGACACATTTTCATCACACTGGTTAACATAGCCTTCCTGGCATTTTCTTAGTGATTGTGTTAAGACATTTATATTCTACATTTACTAAGTTTCACATGTACCCTTGTAAGATAGATCCATAGGAATTTGCAGATGTAAGACAGGGAGACCCCTGTACCCATCATATGGTTTCCCTCCATAGTTACAACCTAAACAACCATAGCACAATATCAAAAACAGTGAAATGAACACAGTTGTACAATGTGTGCTTACGTGTCTCTAGCATTTTATCATGCGTGAAGATTCATGCAACCAGCACTGCAATCAAGACAGTATTATTCCATCCATTACACTTGTTATTTTGAGTTGTGGTACAACTATGCCAAGGATCTCAGCTGGCATTTTTTTTTATTAATATTAGATCATAGCTGTGTACATTAATGCGATCATGGGGCACCATACACTGGTTTTATAAACAGTTTGACACATTTTCATTACAATGGTTGACATAGCCTTCCTGACATTTTCTTAGTTATTGTGTTAAGACAATTATATTCTACATTTACTAAGTTTCACATGTACCCTTGTAAGATGCACCACAGGTGTAATCCCACCAATCACCCTCCCTCCGCCAATCCTCTCCCCTCTCTTCCCTCCCTCTCTCCCTTCCCCATATTCTTAGGTTATAACTGGGTTATAGCTTTCATATGAAAGCCATAAATGAGTTTCATAGTAGGGCTGAGTACATTGGATACTTTTTATTCCATTCTTGAGATACTTTACCAAGAAGAATATGTTCTAGCTCCATCCATGTAAACATGAAAGAGGTAAAGTCTCCATCTTTCTTTAAGGCTGCATAATATTCCAGCTGACATTTTTGAAACTGTCTTTTCAAGAAAATGAAACACAATGAACTGTGTCTTTTAAGAACCAGTCAGGGGTTGGCAAGGAAGGTAGGCCTATAATCCCAGCACTTGAGGAGATCAAAGCAGGAGGATCACTTGAGACCCACAGTTTGAGACCAGCTTGGGCAACAGAGTGAGACCCTAGTTCTACAAAAGATAAAAAACAAAGGACAAAAAAAGTGGCTGAGTGTGGTGGAGGCTTCACCCAGGAAGCTGAAGTGAAAGATCAGTTGCACCCAGGAGTTCCAGGTTGCAGTGAGCAATGATAGCACCACTGTACTTCAGTTTGGGCAACAAAGCAAGACTCTGTCACTCTGTTTCCAAAATAAAACACCCCAAAAGAACTGAGAAACCTGACCACAGAAGTTCAGAAAATATGGGGGAAAACTTTACTCTGAAATATGAGGACTAGAAAGAATCAACACAGACCTCAGACAAAACATGTAAACAGGCTCGGTACCCATAGCCCAGTGGGTGGGGGGTAGGGCGCCGGCCACATACACTGAAGATGGTGGGTTCAAACTCAGCATGGGCCTGCTAAACAAAAATGATGACCACAAAAAACAAACACACAAACAAACAAACAAACAACAACAAAAAAAAACAGCCAGGCATTGTGACAGGCACCTGTAGTCTCAGCTAGTTAGGAGGCTGAGGCAAGAGAATTGCTTAAGCCCAAGAGTTTGAGGTTGCCGTGAGCTGTGACGCCATGGCGCTCTACCCAGGGTGCCACAGTGAGATTCTGTCTCAAAAAACAAAAACAAGAAAAAAGGACATGTAAACACTAAAGTTCTTTAAAGTCATACAGAGAAGAATAACAAATGAGCAGGAATAGTGACCCTAATACCAGATATTGACCAACTTGTGAAGGTCATCCAGTTGGGCTCTTCTCCCCAAAACATCAAACCCAGAACCATCTGATACTTTGGAAAGATGCTTATTTCTAGAGAAAGGTTGCATAACCACTTTTATCCAGAGTGTCTTTCATAGACCATGAGCTCAGTATCTTTGTGATAAACAATCTGGGACTCTCCTAAGATGGGCTGCACATCTTAAAATGCACTTCTACCTGCTCTTGATTCCTTGCTCTAAGTGTGGTGTAATAAATTGCTGTCTTTAGTTCTTCAGTATTCTCAAACTTACTATAACACCTTTTTTGTGTAACATGCACAATTGTCAGTTCAATAGTGTATTTCTTTTTCCTTATTAAATCATAACACCTATACATCAATGCATTTATGTGGTACAAGGTACTGATTTTATATACAATTTGGAATGCTTACATCAAACTGGTTAACACAGCCTTCACCTCACTTAATTACTGTGTTAAGACATTTATACTCTACTCAATAGATTTGACATGTACCCTTGCAATATACACCATGGGTAAAGTCCTATCACTTACCCTCCCTCCACCTCCCCCTTCTCTTTGATCCTATTTCATTGTGGGCAAAAGACTTGAACAGAAGCTTCTCTGAAGAAGACAAGTATATGGCCTACGGACACATGAAAAAATGCTCATCATCAGAGAAATGCAAATCAAAACCACTTTGAGATATCATCTAACTCCAGTAAGAGTAGTCCACATAATCCAAAACTACAAATGTTGGCGTGGATGTGGATAAAAAGGAACATTTCTGCACTGTTGGTAGGAATGAAATTTAATCTGTTCCTTTTGGAAAGAAGTTTGGAAATCACTTAAGGAACTAAAGGTAGATCTGCCATTCAATCCTGCAATCCTCTACTAGGTATTTATCCCGAAGACCAAAACTCACTTTACAACAAAGATATTTGCATCATAATATTTATTGCAGCCCAATTCATAATTGCCAAGTCATGGAAGCAGCCCAGGTGCTCATCGAGCCATGAATGGATTAACAAATTGTGGTATATGTATACCATGGAATATTATGTAGCCTTAAAAAAGATGGGGACTTTACCTCAATAGTGTATTTCATCTCACAGAGATTATAATAACACATATTCAAATATGTAAATGCTGTGATGATTTCACAATCATTGCTTTTCTATATTAACTTGTAGTTCTAATGTTATTAGTTTTATTATATTGAAGACTTTCTTCATAATCTAACTTTCTTTAGAAAGTGATTATTAGCTAATGCTGTTTTATATTCCAAGTGTAAATATTTGGTCCCAGAATTTCTCATACAACTAACACAAAGGTTCGTTTATTCAAGCTAAAATATATTAAACAAAATGATAGTGTTTACATATTTCTTATTCTTTCTTATTCTTCAGTGAAGCATGTTGAGATTGAATGGAGACAGAAAATATAAATTTCAAAAGATACTACATATTATGGAAAATTATCACAATACATTAAAATATGAAAAGAACTCTGAAATAAATTTTGGAAGATACTGTTTTCAGCTAATACTTATCATATGAATGTAAATTCTGGAAATACTATGTAGAGTGTGAAAAGATTATTCAAAAAAATTGCAACTGCAAAATTAATATGATTAAAATATAGCTAGCGCTTAAAGTATAAAAAATAAAACAGCTATAATTTTACAGCTTCACGGAATATAACTTGTTTCTCATAATTTCCTTCAAAACTTGTTTTTGTCATGTATGTTTGCATTTAATAATCAAATGCTGTTTTGTATTCTACATTTTTTCATAGCTTGTTCTTAAATAAACACTTTGTTTTTGGTTAAATTAGTAATTTTTAAGATGTATATAGTATGTATTGATTTAAATATTCTGCAGAATTTGGACAGTCAAGTAGTTTCCACGTTTTCACTATTATTAGTGCTCTCAAATCCAAAGATAATTTTAGAGATAAAAATACTTCCTAGTTTTCTGTGACATAAATACAATTCGTTGATATATAATCGTGAATAGTCCTTAAAACGATCTGGTTAAAAACAATGTGAAGTCAGGCTCGGCGCCCGTAGCACAGTGCTGGTCACATGCACTGAGGGTGGTGGGTTCAAACCCAGGGCCTGCTAAAAAACAACAAGGAGAACTGCAACAAAAAATAGCCGGGTGTTGTAGCAGATGCCTGTAGTCCCAGCTACTTGGGAGGCTGAGGCAAGAGAATCGCATAAGCCCAAGAGTTTGAGGTTTCTGTGAGCTGTGATGCCACAGCGCTCTACTGAGGGCGATAAAGTGAAACTCTGTCTCAGGAAAAAAAAGGAATGTGAATTTTGGCTCCTAATATTTATTTAATCATTTTCCCATGACTTACAGGAAATATTTCTCTTAAATCAGTGTGAAGTTCAGCCTGTATTCTACTTCATTTTTACAGAAGAAGGTCCTTTGAGTATCTGAGGATCATTCATGCTCTTCACATTTTGTACAGTACAACATTGTGAGACTTAGGAAGAATATTTTCTTGACTATCACCTTAATAGAGATACCCCGACGTCCATTATAAGCATGTTCAGGTGCCAGTGCCAGCTCTGCTCAGTGGCTGCCAGGAGTACGTGGGCCTCGGAAAGGGGTAATTGTGTGAGACTAGATTTCTAAGGGTTGAGCAGCATTGATAATGTTGACTGGAGAATCCTTTTAAGCCTATATGTCTTTATCTTACTATGATTGGACCTGCTGTAATAGGACTTTCTTGTTCTTATAAACTATTATTATTGAGAAATGACATAATAAAATAAAAGCAATGGAAAGGTTTTATTTTGACAGGAAATCAATATTTTTAGTAATTCATTCCATATTACTTTCTCATGCTACATTTTATAAATGTACCAATCTTTAAGAGAAAAACAATAAAAATGAAAACAAGCCATTTACGAAAGAAATATTATTGAAAAACAAAACTCTATAAAAAGAGAAACTATGTATGTATAATGACGTATAAGTAATTGTGCAAATCCAGCAAGCTATAACCTAAAAGAAAAGATTGAAAAAGTAAGGCTGCCACATTTTACGAATAAATAAATAAAATTTATTTATTTATTAATAAATTTGAAATAAATAAACATGGAATTATTTTTGGTGTAAATATATCTCATGTAATATGATAAGCATAGTTCCTGTAATATTTGTGATATGCATCATTTGTTGTTTATCATAAATTCAAATTTAACCGTGTCCTCTCTTTTATCTGGAAATCTCATGTAAGGCCAGGAGACTCACTAAAATTTTAGTATAGCAACTAATGCAATCAAGGTCTTTGTTAAGGTTCTATTAACCTCTGAGTTCATCCCTTCACTTTTACAAAGACATTACAACCAAAAAACCAAGGCAGAAATTTTGACTTTATTACTTTTTGAATTTGAATGTATTATTTCCAGATTATTTTTACCCCCTAGTATTATTTTATTATGGGTGTGAGTCCGCACACATACACATTTATATATATTATAAATTTATATATATATATAATCCATGAAAACTAACTAATTTTTTGCAACATTTTGAATCACGTTGCAAGAAAAAATGTATCTCTGTGATTATTACTGCCTAGTTATTTACATCATAGGCTTTATAAAAGGTCCCACTAAGTAATGAAATGTTAGATGGCTTGTTTGATTCAAATAACCAAACTTTAAAAGGAGCTTATTCATTATTATATATAAAGCAATTTCCCAAGAGCACAGCTGTGCAATTTCATTCCATTGAAACCTCTTCCCACTTAGCAAAATATTTGGATACATAGACATATAGATAGAAAGTCATAATAGGGAAGAGAGGAAATAGACAATGATTAAGGGGTAAATCCCACTTGCCACAACATTATTTTCATGATTTTTTTTTTCCTCTATGAATCTACTGCTTTGGTCCAAACAGCAGTCAGAGATCATAGCTGAAGTGTATTTTGGGAAATGTTTTACGCCCTGCCTTCCTCTCAAGAACTCTCCGGCTTTTTGAATAAAAACATTTTAGTCAAATAATCCATTGCACATCAGTATCTGTGAACAATCACCTTTCTTTCCTAATATTATCATTTGCAGCTCATAGAGCTGTTCCCCTTCAACAGCTGTGTTACAGGAAACACAGAAATCTGATCAAAGGACATTGGTATTGATAGCACTTACTTAGCAGGTGCCTTGGCAATCAGTTTTAATGAGTCTGAGCTATGCTCATTTCTTCTCCTGCTGCTGGTCTATTGAAAAAAAAAAAAAAAAAAAAAAAGGTGGTAGAGGTGTCAGTGACTCCACAAGCACAGACTTCCTTGATAAGCTTTGATTTAAAGAGCTACGAGCAAAACCCAAAATAACTCGCGATGTGCATGTTCCTGCTGCCGTGGCAGTGAGAAGACTTAGGGAGCTCATCTTTGAGTGATAGTAATGACTCAATATGACTTTGGCCTCATTGTTATTCTAGTAGGCACACCTGCAAAGTGCATCCCGAGGGGGCAATTTGAAGTGATTATTTTAATCAAGAAGTGCCAAATGGGAGCAACATCGGCGATCACCACCAAAAATTTCAGAACTCTGATGCCATTTTCAGGCAGTCTCATTTTGGGGCCAAATTCTGAATATCCCGCCCATCGTTGGCTTGTTTAGGGTAGGTTTTTCATCAATTTTCCTGAAAACATGTAGTTTTTTTTTTTTTTAGGTAACCTTAATCAGTAGCAATAGATGATAAATAGTTGTGAGTTGCTCCAAAATCTTGAATGAAGTGCCAAGAAGCGCACAGGTAACAAAGCAAGAATTATTCAAACCTCTGCCAATGAAGGGGAGTAGATAATTATCGTGGCTGATGAAATAAACAACCATATGTAACAACTTGTGCATTCATCAGATCAATAATTCTTCCAAAAATGTTACAGGAACACAAGTACGTGTGTGTGTCTTAAGCATGATGTTAAGAAACAGAGAATGGCAAACATGGGCTATGGTCTTTGCCCTGATGGAGTCCAGTAGTGATGACCTATTGACTTATATGAGTTTGCTCTAAATGAAGTTAATGTAAGTTTGATTTGAAGGTGACCTGATTAACTCTTCATTTTTCTTTTTAAGGAAAAAAGTTTATTCTTCTCACAGGCTGTGCAGGCAGGAGGTCTGATGCATCATTCAGGGCCATGTGGTTAGATCACCGCCATTATTGAAGTTCCCACAGAAAAGATGACACAGGGCAGGACAAACATTTAGCATTGGCTAATTTGAATCATTTCCATATGCTTTGCTCTATAGGAGTGGGATCTAGGTAGCTGGTACTTGGCCCCAGGACAATTAAGCTTGCTTTGATGTTCTAAGAGGAGTTCTGTGGGAGGCCTACTGAGTTTAATGCTTATTTTATATGGAAATTGCTTGAGAAAGGACTTAAGGGGGTACACTAATGTAATGCTGTGCAGCATGTTACCCCAACTTTACAACTAAAGCTAATCAGTAGCCATCTCGCTCAGTTCCTGTGGGTCAGGAATATGGGTTTGGCTATGTTGGGTCCTTCTGGCTCAGAATCTCTCACCAGTTTGCACTCAAGATGTGGGTAAGGGCTGCAGTTATCCAGAAGTCTGGCTGGGCTGGTGGTCCACTTCAAGTGCATCTATGTGACTAATGGCTGGGACTTGGGTTCCTGGCTGAATGGGCATTGCTACAGGGCTGCTTATGATACAAAAGCTGTGTGTACCAGACAAATGAGACAGGAGAGAGAAACAGAAAGAGACCAAGAAAAGAGTTGCAGTGCTTTTTAAAATGTAATAATGGAGGTGACCCACCGTCACTTCTGCCATATTTTATTGGTCACACAGAAAACCCTGATACAGTGTAGTAAAAATGTGGCACCAGGAGATGTGGAACCCTAGGGAATCATCCAACAGGCTGCTTTCCTCTGTGGCTTTCATAGTATTAAATATGGAAAAGTATAGGGAAAATCGTTCCTGACCTTGATATTGGCTCACTTTCTTCTTGAGAGACCTAAGGAGTTGTGAGAATGGCATGTGAGTTGTGTACGAGCAGGAGGGGAGAAAAATGACCTCCAAGAGAGAATGTACGTGCCAGGTGTGGCAATAGCAGGCCTGAGGGCTATGGTCAAGATTCTCTGAATTCCAAAGGTCTCTTGACTGGAGGCAAAGGTCATGCTCAAGGTCTGCAGGTTTGCACAAAGATGGAGACATTCTATCTGACCTTCTCCAAGTCCTCCCTAATCAGTGCTCATGTCTGATAAGCAGCTCTTATCTGCTTCTTCCTATTTTATGAAGGGGACTCCTCCATGAGCTCTTCGGTGTCCTGGCACAGACTGTGTCAATTCTCTTCATTCCTTGCACGAAACACCTCCAGAAAAGCTTTAACATTTTAATCATCTGCAAAAGTTTTTATTATGTTGCCTCATTAATTGATTAGATTAATTAAAGCGTTGTGGATCACATTCTGAATCTCATATTGGGGTGCCTCAAGTGAGATTTTTCTCTTTTATGCAGCTGTTAGATATTTCTTTTTACGCAAATCACATGGGGCTGTATTAGTTTTCTATGGCTGATGTAATGCATTATATACATTTAGTGGCTTAAAACAGCACAACTTTTATGTCATAGTTTCTGTAGTTTGGAAGATGAGGTGGGCTCATATGTTTCAGAGGGCTGAAATCAGGTCTTGGCAAGGTTGCATTCCTTAGGGAAGGACCTGAAGAAGATAATATCCTTCCCTTGTCATTCAGGTTGCTGGCCAGCCAAACTCAGTTCCTTTTGGTTGTAGGACTGAAGTTTGTTCTCTTTATGTCTCGGGGGTGGGGGGGTGGGGGAGGACTCTGGTCTTTGCTGTTGCTAGAAGCTATCTGTGTGTCTCATGCTTCCATGTGGTTTTCTTCAACAACAGTAGACTGTTGAGTCTCATGTTTGAATGTCTCTGACTACTTCTGCCTATTATAATCAGAGAGATTTCTCTGCTTTTAGGGACTTGTGTAATTAGATTAGATACACCCAGATAGCCCCAGAGAATCTAAGTTAAGGTCATAATCAATTCAGTATTTACAGCTCACTTCCTATCAATGGAGTTTGGAGGGTCTGAGAGCCTTCTTTCATTTTCTTCCCTCTCTCCCATGAAGTCCAAGCTAGCACTATTTCTGCTGGTATACAGTTCTCAAGAACCTTGTGGGCTTTGTGGGAATTTCATGGAGGTTCACTTAGTTACAATAGGAATATCCACAAGTCTTTCTGAAGCAATCCCTTCTCTATCTTTGGCCTCTGCTGAGATGGCTGTATAGCTGGAATTCCTCTCTGTGTCAGGTCCTTGATCTTGGAGTTCAAAGAAGGAAACCAGGCACCACTCAAGTAAGTGAAAGGATAGAGTTTACTGAAAGGTAAAAGAGATAGATAAGTGAAAAAGGGGGAACAGAACCTCTAGCAACCAAGGGGGAAACCCAAGTGGGAAGCCCATATGGGACCTCTGTCTGGGGGTTTGTGTATTGCTTTTCTTATCCTGTGGGCAAGGGGTGTTTGGAGAATAGAAATCCAGAACATGTCATAATTATCCAGGTGTCTCCAAGCAGAAAATAATCCTAAAATTATCATTGAAATGCAGTCCTGGTAGTCTTGCCGCAAGCTAGACATTAGAGTGTGTGCTTTCTACTCCGGTAGGAACCACCCAGATGGAATACTATCCCAGTCAGGCTGCTTTTTTCATGACTTTGCTTGAGCCTAGAGAAGGCAGTTTGGAAAGGGCCTAGAGAGGGGCATCTGTGATGAAACTGATTTCTGAGCTCACTCAGGGCTAGAAAACAGGGGTCCCTGCCCAGCCCTGAATGGCAGAATCCTGTATCAGGTGAGGGAGCACAACCTTAATCTTCCAACAGGGCCTCTGGTTTGATTAAGGGGAATCTGTGAGGCTCACCCTCAATTCCTTTAAAAAGCATTTTGTGTGACTCAACAAGCTGAAATTTTGATATTTCTGAGGTTCTGGTTAAAAAAAATTATTCAGCTACACCCTCAGTTTTTAGTCTATGTCACCCTTTTAAATTAGTCTCCCATTTTACTGTCTTTTGCCATCTGGAAAATCCAGAAATTCTTCAGATCATCAATTCTTGATTTGTTTTTACTTAAAAGAATTTTATTTAATGTATCTCTTTTTACCATGGACTATTAGTAGCATGAAGAAATCAGAGAAGCTTTCAATATATTTCTTGAAAATCTCCTCACCTCTGTATCCAAGTTCACTTTTTGCAAATGGCATTTCTCCGCCAAATTCAGGACAATTCCATTAAGATTTCTGATGCTACTTCACAAAGGTCCGTCTTCCTTCAGTTTCCAATAGCAGGGTCCTCACTTCCAGCTCAGCCCTCACTCATAGCACTGTCAATATCTGTAGTTCTGCTCGCTGTCAGTTCATGACAAATTAGATCTTCCCTAAGGAGATGTAGGTTTTCTCTTTAAATCTCCTTCATTGATATAAAAATACGAGTTAGAGTGATGCTTACCTAAAGACAAAGGATTTTATTTCTTGCTCATCTTTACCTTCATGGCTAAGTTACCAATAACAGAAGACAGACTAACAAAAAAAGAGCATTCATGTTGTTAAAAATGTAAATTTTGTGTAATGCAGGAGACTATCAGCAATAAAGACTCAAAGATAAAAGGTAAATTTGCACATTTTTACCCTTAGGTTCGATAACATAACATAAGGGATAGGTAGCTGTGAAGTATGAGTGGACAAAGAGGGAAAGATCTAATGGTAACGAACTGGGACAACTTAGCAAAACTTATTTGTTTACATTCTTCTGTGTCCTCCTGTCTTCAGAGATAAAGGTATTAATGAAGGTCTTAATGACCTTCAGAAGGTCAGAGAATTCTTTTATGCCTTCCTTCCAGAGAAGAAAGGTGGAAGATGTGAGATTGACATTCGGCTTCTGCTGTTTACTCAAACGCCAAGTTGCTTTATTTTGGGATAGCAAATCAAGAAATACTCTAATTTCCCTTCGGTCTGTAAAGCTAGTGAATGATGCCCCATGATCATATCAATGTACACAGCTATGATTTAATAAAAAAAAAAGAACTAAAAAAAAAAAATTTCCCTTTACCCAGAAATAAACTCTGTCAGTATGTGGAAGGAGGAGGAGGCCCAATGGAGAGAAAGAGCCCCTAAACACCATGTTTATAAGAAGGGCTTTATTTCAGCCAGCGGAGCAAATGGCATTGAAGAATTCAAAATTTACCGTGTTTTGGGGTAAAACTCCATAAATGGCAGAGTATCCCTCAAAAATATTCTATTCTTTCAGAACCTTAGTGATTTGTATAAATATACCTCTATGATAATTTATACATATTCTTATCTAAAATCAATACATGTGAGCCAGGTGCAGTGGCTCAAGCCTGTAATTCTACCCTTCGGGACGCTGAGGCAGGTGGATTGCTTGAGCTCAAGAGTTTGTGACCAGCCGGAGCAACCACGAGACCCTGTCTCTAAAAAATAGCTGGGTGTTGTGGCAGGCACCTGTAGTCCCAGATACTCTGGAGGCTGAGGCAAGAGGATGCCTTGAGCCCAAGAGTTTGAGATTGCTGTGAGCTATGATGCCGTAGCACTCTACCAAGGGTGACAAAGAGAGACTCTGTCTTAAAAAAAAAAAAAAAAATCAATTTATGTGCACTACCTTCTTGTCATGGCAGGCGTCCTCACTGATGAAGGCACTCTTTTCTTCTGACCCCAAACACTATTTTGCCATCATTCCATGTAATGCACTACAGGCATCATTAATAAACCAAAAGTTTAGCCATGCAGAAGAAAACTGTTTTCCATATACTACTGCTTTATTCTATTATTTGACATAATCAGAAACATGCCTAAAAATAAAAAACTAAAATGATGAAGATGTCCTATCTCTTGATGGCTTTCATTTTAACTACATATTACACAAAACAAGGGCTTCCTATAATTTTTACACATAAAATTATTTGTATGAAACAATTATACTCATTACCAAAAAACTTAATACAGAATAAAATGAAGAAGAAATCAAGAAATACTCTTATTTCCCTTTATCCAGAAATAAACTCTGTCAATATTTGGTATGTTGCAGGAAGACGAGGCCTACTGGAAAGAAAGAGCATTATGTTTATGAAAGGAAGGGCTTTATTTCAGCAGGAGGAGCAAACTGCATGGAAGAATTCAAAATGGCCATACTTCTCAACTGGCTTGGCCTTTCCCTTTTTATCTCCAGTCAAAAAGTTCCAGCCCACATGTACCTTTCTCATTGATCAGTTTGAATCAAGCAGCAGAAGCTGTTTCAGCCCCCACAGAACTATAGGATTTCACAGAAACAGAAATTTCCAGGTCCCAGGAAGTAAAGTTTCTACAAATCCCTAAGAGACCAGTCACCTGCAGGAGTATCCTTAGGGCCTCCTTGAGAAGACCTCTGTTCTCCTAGACCTCACTTTCCCAGGTATTCTCTCTTAAATAGAGATGACTTGGGATCTCTCTCTCTTTATATATATGAATAGGATGTAGAGGAATAGACAGATGTAATCATACATAGAAAAAAATACAAAAATAGAATACAATGTGCATGGGTTTCATATAAACTACTAATTTTTATTTTATATGAAAATAGAAAAAAATAAAATTGAAGTAGTGAATGAATATCAAGATGTTAATTCATTTAAGAATTTATTATTTTCTAAATATTTATTTATTTATTTTAGAGATAGCATCTTACTATGTTGCCCATTTTGGAGTGCAGTAACTAGTCACAGGCACATCGTGACCTTGAACTCCTGGGCTCAAGTGATCTTCCTGCCTCAACCTCCAAAATAGCTGTGACTACAGATGCATGCTACTATGCATGGCCCATCTAAGAAAGTTCTAAGGAATACTTCTAAATATAAATGGAAATTTTTTGGGTATCAGAGTCATTTGTCCATGTTTGGTAATTATGTATTTCAGTTTTGACAGTATTTAATGTCTTCCTGCTAAGAAAAATGAAATACTAAATTCAATTAAATTTCCTTATATAATTTAGCCTCATGTTTTCTGATTTCTGTTAGTTGTAGATTTCTTTTTAGTTGTCAACATATTTGAGAGTGTTAGGTGCCTTAATCCTTCCCCCACCTCCCCTTCCAGAACAAAAGGGCTACCTGGCCCCACCCCATGATTTCCCCCTTAAATACCCTAGCCCACCAAAGCCTTCCAGTGACCTGTGGAATTGCTCTCCCACTATGCCCAGTATAAAAACAACCCCCTAAAACACTCTTGGTGCAGCTCCCATCTTTGCCCAAGGAACGTCTCTGTCCCCTTTCATTGAAAGGGGCCCTGAGCCTCTCCTAGTCTTGTCTCTGAATACACCACTGAACCCCTTTCAGATAGTACACTGTTCATTTAGTATTGTATATTGCACATTTAGTTTTGATTTTATATTATAATAACTCCACATTCACTTTCAGCTCTTGACCTAAAGTCTCCATGATTTAGATCTTTATTTTGTTTCTTCTCTTGATTGGTTGAATTCTATCCTCAAATAACTTCCTTTTATTTTTTCTAAAAGGGATTATTGGTGTCCATTTGGTGCCTTTGAACTTAAAGGAAACCTCATCTGATTATAAAATTCTTGAAACATTCTTTCCTTCAGATCTTCCTTGACATTGATCTCCTGTCCACAGGAATTTAGCATTGTTGTGCAGAAGCCTGGGCTACAATGGCATTGGTCTGTATAGGTGATTTGTTTTTCTGATAAGTTGCTCATAGTTTAGCTTTGAAATTAAGCGACTTGACCAGAATCAACTCTACCAGTTTTTATTTGTTTTTAAAACTGTAAAAGAAAGCTTTCTTTGGATCTGTACAGTCATGTTGTGAATTT
The DNA here is from genome assembly GCF_027406575.1 of Nycticebus coucang. Lineage (NCBI taxonomy): Eukaryota > Metazoa > Chordata > Mammalia > Primates > Lorisidae > Nycticebus > Nycticebus coucang. The sequence continues at coordinate 97,842,275 of NC_069783.1, forward strand.
AAAAAACATTTCTCCTAATGTCTTTGAATACTATTTTTTCCTGTATTTTCTTCAGTTTTATTCATCAAAAGCACCAATTTTTGTATGTTGGATCTCTTTATCTAGTGCCCAGTGTATTGTCTATATACAATTGTTTATTTCATTTCATTTTATTTTATATTATTTTCTCAAATCTGCCCCCACAGTCTGATGATCTAAACCAGAGTGGTCCAACCAACTGTCCCTGGGGCTGCACGTACATTTTGTGAGGACTTTTTTGCTTTTCTGTGGTGTCCGATATCACAAAAAGTATGCAGGGACATTTTTTTTTTTTTTTTTTGCTCATTAGCTTTCGTTAATGTTTATATATTTAATGTGTGGCCCAAGATGACTCTTATTCTTTCAGTGTGTGGCAGAAGAAAAAAAAAAATAAAAAAAGGTTGGATACCACTGATCTAAGAGTTTCATTTCTTTACTTAAATTTATCTTTCACCTCTACAATAGTATTAGTTCTCTCTTTTAATCTTTCCTAAATTTTACCAGTTCACTTTTATTTATTGTGGTACAATTTACATGAAGAAAAGGCCATTTTAGCTTACTCTTGAATAAGTATTAAAAATATTTTAAAATGTGTTACCACCACTGCACATCAGAAAAGATAGAATTATTCCATCATACTACAAGTTCCTACGAGCCTCTTTGCAGGAAATTCCTTCTCCATCCTGGGCCTGGCAAGCACTGGACTTTTTCTCTTTCTTTTCTTTCTTTCTTTCTTTTTTTTTATTTTTTGAGACTGAGTCTCACTTTGTTCCCCAGGCTAGAATACTGTGGCATAATAGCTCTTAGCAATCTCAAACTCATTGGTTCAACCTTCCAAGCAGCTGGGACTACAGGCACCTGCCACAAGACCTGGCTAATTTTTTCTATTTTTAGTAGAGATGGGATCTCACTCTTGCTCAGGTTGGTTTTGAACTCCCAAGTTCAAGGAATCCTCCCACCTCAGCCTCCAAGACAGCTGGGATTATAGGTGTGAGCCACCACTCCCAACCTCAAGCACTGAACCTTTCTTGACTGTACAGTTTTGTTTTTTCAAGAATACTATATAAAAAAAATAATACAGGATGTGGTCATGAGTTTTGCTTCTTTCACCTAGATACTGCCTTTACAATACATCCATATAGCTTTGATCAGCAATCTGTTCTCTTTAATGGTGACTAACCTTCCATTGTGTAAGTCTAACAGTTGTTTTTAAATCCATTTAACAATGGAAGGACTCTTAATTTCCAGTTCTCAGTGATAGAAATATGGGCTTGAAAACATGTGTATATAAAATTTTTGTATAAATATAAGTTTTTATGTATCTTTGTCATATATCTCAGAGTGAAGCTGTTTCACTCCATGGTGTGCTTAATCAATCACATAAAAAATTAACTCTCTACAAACTCTTTTTCTAAGTGGCTAAATCATTTTGCATTATTGCCAGTTATATATGAGCTCTGGTCATTGGGTCATTTCACATTCTCACCAGTGTTGGTGTTGTCAGATTATAAGAATCCCTTCTAATGGGTGTGTTGTATTATCACATTGTAGTTTTAAATTGTATATCCTTAGTGACTAATTGTGTTGAGTTTCTTTTTATGCGTTTATTTACTACCCACATACATATCTCTTTTTTAGTTAAATGTTTGTCAAATCCTTTGTCCATTGTTATTACCAACTTATTCGATTTCTTATTATTGATGTTTGAGTGTTGCTTAGTCTGGATACATATGCAGATGTGTTTTGTGTTTTCTAGAAATATTTTCTAACAGTCTGTGTATTTTCCTTTTGTTCTATTAACAGTGTCTTTCAAAGAGCAGAAGGGTTTAAGTTGGATAAAGTCTAAATATCATTTTTTTCTTTAATTTTTCAGATTTAAATTTCATCTTTTTTTTTTTTTTGTAGAGACAGAGTGTCACTGTACCGCCCTCGGTAGAGTGCCGTGGCGTCACACGGCTCACAGCAACCTCCAACTCCTGGGCTTACGCGATTCTCTTGCCTCAGCCTCCCGAGTAGCTGGGACTACAGGCGCCCGCCACAACGCCTGGCTATTTTTTTGTTGCAGTTTGGCCGGGGCTGGGTTTGAATCCGCCACCCTCGGCATATGGGGCTGGCGCCCTACTCACTGAGCCACAGGCGCCGCCCATTAAAACCTTTTACTGCCTCTGAGGCTAACATTACCTTTTCCTATGTTTCCTTTAAGATGCTTTACAGTTTTAAGCTTTATATTTCAGTCTATGATTCCTTTTTGTTTCTGATACACTTACATGAAAAGATTGTCTTTCTTTATTTCCCCCCAGCCTGTAGCACTGTGAGAAGAGGTTGTTTTTCTTTTGTTTGCATATGAATATCCAATTGTCACAGATCCTCCTGTTGAAGAAACCCTTCTTCCTCCCGTATAATTACTTTTACATCTTTGTCAACAATCATTTGACCTTATAGTGTGGGTTTTTTTGAGACTTTCCCTCATATGTGTGTCCATCCATTTCCCATTACCACACTGTCCTGATTGTTACGGCTTTATATAGTATATTGGAAATTAGGCAATGCTAGTGCTCCAATATATTTTTTTTTTCAAAATTATTTTGGCTATGCTACTTAATTTTCCCTTCCATGTGAATTTTAAAATCAGCGTGTCAGTTTCTGAAAATACAGAAGTTCTACCGGGATTTTGTTTGGAACTAAAGTCAATCTATAGTGTAGCATGAAAACTGACATCTCTATAACACTGAGTCCTGTAACCACCGACATGGTACATCTTGAGCTAGGGCTTTTTGGATTTGTTTCATCAGTGTTTTGTGGTTGTCATCACATGTTTTGATAGACTTGCATGTAAATATTTCATCTTTGTGTTATAAAAGTTAATATTTTATAAAAGTTTCAATTGCCAGTTTTTTATTGGTGCTATATGGAAATTCAATTCATCTTTATTTATTCATTTTGTGTTCAGTGATTCTGCTAAACTTATTTATCATTTCCAGTTGATATTTTGAGATTTTTGATATTGTCTAAATGTGCAAAATGTCACCTGTGAGTACAGGCATTTAAGTCACTCCTTTCCAATTTGTATAGATTTTGTTTTTTTTTATTGACTTATTTTAGTCTCTAGAATCTTCAATAAAATGATGAATTGGTGTAGAGTTGCCATATTGATACACAGAGGGTATCAAAAAATGTATCCACATTTTAAGAAAGAAAAAAATTTACTAAAATTGTAATTTTAAATATATACTGAAAATAAAAGATGAATTCAAGTAATCTGC